>NW_017307185.1:420248-474633 GCF_000935625.1 Nanorana parkeri
CCCTTGTTGTTTTGAATATACTGACAAAAGTCCTAGTTAGTGACAGCCGAACAAGGGATAAAGCCCGATTATGATGCTGCCATCTTAGGAATGTGCAAACTATTCAGAGAAGTGATGGATAATATAAAGAAGACATAGATATGCCAAATCAAGGGAAAGAAAAAAGTAACTTGTGTTTCAATGAGGGCTTTAACCCCCTGAATTATGTATTTTCTGCTTGTTTTATACTGGACTATTTGAGTTCCTTGATGAGCATTTACAATCATTACTTCTGTGTCGATAGTAACATCATGTGGCTTCAAAAATCTGTAGAAAAAGTGACCTTGTGAAATATATAGATCAGTTTACTTGTGCAGAAACAGAAAGGGGTCCATTTTAGAAAAGGCATTGATATTCCACCACAAAACTGCATGTACATTCATTCTGTGTGAATTACCCAGCTGTTGAGAATGGGGCAAAAAAAAAAAATCACGTGTTCTTAGGCTATTAACTCTCCTGGTTGAATGTTCTTCAAATATTATGGCCAGTAGTCAGTCAGGAAAATACCACATTATGGCCACTAGATGAAGCTTAAAGTGACATTAAAGGCTAAATTTCTATTCTCCCCCCCACAATGCTAATGTAAGGACTTACCTTAAATGGTGCCTCCTAATCAGTTCATTATCTTTTTTTCCCGGGGTTTTCAGGAGTCCCTCAAGCGCTAGTGCCAGTCTCCGATCCAGTGCCGACTCCTGTCTTAACTGGCACTCTATCCCACGGAGACTGTGCGGGTGCACGCTTCTGCATTTACCTTACGTCACTCCTCGTCTCCCGGCCGAAGATCTGAACTGCGCATGCGCCCGCCCCATAATCCTTTACGGCCACCCGAGATTTTCAGATGTTTGGACAGGATCGTGCGGCGGAGACACACGTAAGTTTCAACCCTTTGATAAAAGTTTTTTTTTTTTTTATAGTTTTGCATACATCTACTGCTTGCTAGCAGTAGATCTATGCTAAAACTGCTGAGGGTTTAATAACCCTTTAAATTCATAGGAAATAAATACATCTTATTAACAAGAGTTCCAATGTAACAATTCTAGAGAACACTGGAGGGAAATAAAAGAAAACAAATGTACCATTGCTACTGCAATCTTCGCCATTCTTTTGCCCTACTCTTATAGCAGCTAGAGAATTTCCACAAAACAATTGTGCAACAATTGTCTCTTCTTTCCAAAAGCTCTTCTTGGTAGCAGTTTTTTTTAGTGGGGTTCCACTTTAACTGCTGTTCTTCACAATGCAAGTCTAAGAGTCAGAATAGTCGAAAACAATGCACTCCCTGTGTGGGTGATATCTTATCACAACAGTTGTTAAGAAGGGAGGTAGAGCAATCACAAGTCAAGTGTTTGCTCACCCACTGTGAATAATTTACAAATTGCTATTTAATACAATCACAAAGCTATAGAAAAGGCAAGCATGTAAAATGTGACAGTCACATCATAAATTACTTTTAGTTGAACAATACAACATACTCATGCCTTCAAGAATAAAAATACATTTTGAAAACAAAATTGGGCAAACAAAATCTGTGTGGTTTATTTCTAGAGACTGACCCCTCTAGAAATAGGTTACAGTATTCCTGGACACAGCTGAATGTAAATGTTTATTTAGGGTAACAGGAGAGAACGCTGGAACACTTTAATCCGGTAATACACAGCAGCTAAGCAGGAGAGTATTTCTGCCTTTGAAAAGACTCATGGCAAGACACCTTGTTGTTTCAGCAGCTCTGAATTGACCCTGTTGACCCCCCAATCCATGAACGGAGGTGACTTAGTGTGTGAAACTTTATCAGGAAACTCTGCTTGCCAGCAACTTCCAGCTAAGCTGAAACACAATATATACAAGCAAGAGAAGGAGTCGGGCCTAAGAGGAGGCCGGCTGTCTCTTAAGAAGGGAGTAGGTCAATGGAATGGTGTCTCCATGAGGGAGAAGAGAGGTGAGAAAGAATCTGGCTGCATTCCACAGGAGGGATACTGTGAACTCCAAAGTTTAGGTTGACTTGGATTTCAGCATTGTTCAGGGACTGGATGCATTCAGTAACACCTCAGCTCCTGGGTACTTGCTCCAGATTAATGAGCCACATCCTTTTTTCTCCAGGGGTATTGTTCTTGTAGTTCATAAAAACAAATGCATCCAAATCACAGCGACAGCGATTTATATTTTTGAACTTGTAGTTTTACACTCCCCAAAACTCAAACGGTTAAAGCCTTTCTCCAGGGGGCATACAGCGCAAGAATAAAGCCGCTTTACCTTCTCAGACCCAATATTCCATGGGGACCACAGTGACGAGCGTAAATCTCTGCTGGACCTAATCAACAAAATTAAGTGGAAAAGAGCTGGCACTTGTAGGAATCCCTCCAATGGCACCTCTTTATTGAAAAGGCATAAAAGTAGCTACAAAAGATTGCCAACATGTTTCAGTCTACCAAGGGGCCAAAACCATAGCCAAAGGTTAATTGCTGGTTTAGGTCTAAGGTAGCCAGGGGGAGAGCATAAGCCCCTCACTGCAAGAGTTAAAAAGCGTTAATTGCTGGCTTAGGTCTAGGGTACCTGAGCTTTACTTACCTGATCCCTGCTCCCCTAGCAGTCGGCACTCTCCTCACCTTCCCTACACTTTGGCTTGTGGACTGACCCTCAGCATCCTCAAATATAATGCTGGCCCTGCATTGTACATGATGTCAGCGGGCTTCCCACTGCCAGAGTGTAGGGGGAAAGAGGCTGCGGGTGCTTGTCTTGGAGCCTACAGGTGCTTGTCTTGGAGCCTACAGGGGCGTTGATCAGGTAGGTCATTTAAAGTAATTTTCCAGGTACCCTAGACCTATAAGAGCAGTTAACATGTGCGATGCGGGGACAGCCCCTCTGCAAAGGCAATTTTTTTTACCCCCTCGGAGATGGGCAAGAAGTTTACTTAGAACATTAAAAAACTGAACTTCGGGCAAACCGCTAAATACACATGAAATACATATATAGGAGATATATGTTACCAGACAAAAGATATGTATTTTTGTCCTTCCATTCCTGAGATTTACACAGCTCTGACACACAGCAAAGCCCTGACTGAAGGGCAGGACACCTAGTTGTTCTCTGCCGCTTTCTCCTGCTAGGAGCATGGTCCTTGCAGTGCAGCATAACTGACTGGCTCCTTTTCTGCTTTTCCCTTGCCCAGACTCCGCTCTTCAGCACAGAGACTGCAAGAGGCTGATGCCAAATCAAATTCTGGCACTAAAAACACAGTTAAGGATAGATTAATGAATACAGAACAATTTATGTTTATTACATATGCCTGGAGTTCAGCTTTAATGACTTTTCAGATTTTTGCATGCACGATATCTGAGAAGTCAAACTGCGATACTATGTTTTACTTGCAGGTGGTGCTGCAGGTAAGATCTAAAGTAAAGACTACTAGTTTTCTAAATGCAAGAGTCAATGGGATGACCTAGAGGGGTATCCAAACTTCAGTTCTCCGGCTGTTGAACTAGGAGTCCCATAAGGGATTGCAAGATGCCATAGGCATGACTTCCATAGGCAGACGCTTGATGGGATTTTTAGTTTTACCACAGCTGAAGGGCCCATGTTTGGTTACCCCTGACCTAGAATACATGTTTGATTTAATACAGCCAGCAGAATCACTTTATTGCTTAAAAGGGAACCTGTGATTCTGGATATTTCAGGAGCTGCCACTGCCGATTTGGCTTCTGAAAGTGCTGGCTCCAGGCCATGATCTTGATTTTCCCACCCAACAACTAAATGACCGGCAACAAGCATGCAGGAGAGAAGTTCAGACTTTTGGAATTTTGTAAAAACATAAGGACCATAAAGTTGCCGGGGTATACCATTTATTTCATGAAGTGTCCCAGCAGGGTACCCAGAGAGCCCACTGAAGTGGTTATTTATACAGAGGGTCTGGAGAGCCTGAAACAAAAAAGCACCTTACTATTGACCCGTAACTAGGATTGGTGACTTCACTGCCCAATAATGAGGCATGGCAGAAAGAGAGGAAGGCCTGAAGTTGAAGTCAGGAGATGAATGAGGATTTGCAAGCTATACAACAGTACCTGTAGTAAAGGGGTGGACAAATTAATATGGATTTCAGGCGCCAGTCTGTCCAATGAAGGAGTCAGCAGGAATTTTTTTTTTTTTTTAGAGAAAACCTCAAATGTTGTTGTTGGGTACCAGCTGTAATTTTAATGAGCATTGGCTACCTGGCTACTAGGATATTCCTAGCCCTGATATAGCCAACTTTTAAAACCTGTTCGGACGTTACGAAACACCCATGTGGCCTACCTAAACATGCTTTTAATCTCCCAGATCGGAAATAAAATCTGGCTTTTTGGGACTGGCATAAGGCTACGTTCACACCATGTCTGGACCAGATCTGCAAACGCAGTGCAGTTTGTTTGACGTGTTTTGTTCCTTTCTTAAAATGGGTTTTCAGGTGCAGTCCAGTATGTTCACATGCATTTCGGTGTGTTCCAGACCAGAGAAAAGGAGACAAGCAGTACTTTTTTTTGTCTGGACCAGAAGGGACTGCACTGGTGTGAGGCTGGGTTCACACCATTTTCCAGACCAGATCTGGAACGCAATGCATTGCGTTTTTACTGGGAATTTCCCACGTTTTAAATTTTTAAGCTTAAAATGGTCTCACAGGTGCGTTCTACTGCGTTCAATGTGTTTTTGATGCGTTTCTAAACGTTCCAGACAAGACAAAATGAGACATGCAGTATTTTTATGGTCTGGTCCGGAACGGACTGCGCTGTTGGGAACAGAGGCTAGAAATAGCATAGTGATACATTGGGATGCGTTTTTGGTCCGGGAACAAACTGTTCTGGTCCGAACATGGTGTGAACAAGCCCTAAGTGATGGAAAATGGTTTGACCAATCTGTATAATGCAATACCCAATGAAAATATTTTAAGTGTGGATATTTTACAGTGTATTCTCTACAGCAAAACAGGTTCATTTTGCCCTGGAGATATTGTAGATCAAGCTGGCAGCCACATCACACATTTGCACTAGCTGGCCTGTATCATAAGACAACAGACGTTTTGACATGCGTTAGTAGGCCCTTTGTGTCTAAGTGCACGGTCTACAACTTCGGGGCATATAACCAGGATCAAGAGTGTGTGGGAGAGATCGTGCCAAGAACAAGGACTCCTTAACAATGGAAAGAATGTTCTCCACCTACAAATCCCAAGATTCTGCATGCTACAGTAACATCTATTGACTCTTTTCTCCAATTAAATTATGTCTATGGTCTAGAACAAATTTACATCACAGGCTTCCATTCTGTGTTCGTTAACCATGTCAGAAAGATTCTAGAAGAAATTTGAGCTATTTGTGAAAAATGACAAAATTATGGAAAATGCTTTATACAAGACAATAGAATGAAGGTAGTTAATGCATTAACAACTTTCCTGCGGGACTACATTAAACATGCAAGATTTTTAAGCTGAGGTACCCAAGGACAACTGCTAAATAAATAAAAAAGTCCATGGTATTCAGCATGTATAAAATAGGAAGGATAGATGTTAACCCTAAATGAATGACGTTCAGTTTGCAGAAGCACTTGTGTATCAAGCAACTGCCTTTTTTTCTCTGGGTGGGTTTCCTGATGGTGACAACAGTTGACCATTACTGATGAGCCTGAATTCATCCAAGCTCGCTCAAAGAAAAAAAAAAAAACTGTGACGGACTCTCCCTCTTGGCCCAATCAGTTGCAGCGGGAGAATTCCCCACCCCACAGCTACACGTCACAAAGGGCTGGGAACTGCGCCACTGATTGGGGTTGGCGGTCACAGTTTTGAGTGAGCTTGGGTTAAATCAGGTGAAGCCCTCCTCAATTTTGACCATGCTTAGGTAATGTGTTGAACTGGCACTCGTCTTAAATTGGAAGCCCATATGATAGGGTAACACATTAGGAGCACAACTGGGAGATGGGGGCAGAGTGTTGCCACACTTACACAGGATATGCCTGAACAAGGGACCTTCATGGCTGGATGATCCGGTATCTTTATTAAAATCTGCAGATTTAAATTCAGGTAAGCAAAATGGTTTTTAGATATATTTTCTTAATAAACCTTCAAAACAAAAACATATAAACAAATGCTTTTTGGTTATGTGCACAGCACTGAAGGGAGCCTGGAGCAACACGTTATGCAAAAAAGTACCTATGCCTATTCATCTTCAGCTTATCACAGTAAAACTGTCAACATAGCTTTAACATTCATTATAGGACCATTTCAGTTGGGTTTACGGATGAAAATGAAAACCTACTGTTTGTTTATGATTCCTATATGTAGTAACATGGAAGTGAGCCCTTACCCTTACACCCCAAGTGTTCCTGATGCAGTAGAGCTAAAGAATCAGAGAGAATCACTATATTTTACTGGTGGGACCACAGTCCTCCATTGTGACTGTGGAGGACCTTATTTTATTACATGGAAAGATCCACATATAAAATCATTGATAGAAGAGTTCTAAAGATTACAGCTACTTCTATACATACAACAGAATTATCATCAACATATAAGAACACCACAACAACAATTGTAATTAGAATTATGTAATTAGTGTCCCTTCGTATGGAGTTCATGAACACAAATTAGCAGCCTGACCAGCTATACCCAATATAAAAGAAATGCAGCGTCACAAAACTATCAACTAGCAGCAAGCACAGCCCGGAAAGTGCAGGGGGAAATCATCAATATAATTTATAGCCGTGGAAGAAAGCTGCAGGTCAATTTGATCTGCACCAGCAATGTGGATGGCAGAGATGTGAAGAACCCACCACCTGAAAGAAGGGACAAAGGTCAATGCATTTTATATGGCAACCCTTGATCACTCATCCCATGAACTTGGTCACCCTGTTCCTCAACAGATGCAGAGGTTATAGGGCTTGCTCTATGCGGCCTTACTGAAGCAACAGGTTTCCAAGTGGAAGAAGAATGCGGAGGCTATTTGATTCTGGATTTAATTAGCTGCTCATGGACATAGAAGGCAAGACACTCTTTTATGGACGTAAGAAAAACATTCAGCAAACTGTGAAGGTGAATATTCGGAATCCCAGGAGGAAAATACTTAAAACTGTCCTCTTGGTAATGACTGGGGGGAAGCATTCCAAAGTAGAACCTTTTTTTTTTTTTAATACCTTAGCGTTTAACACTAAAGATTAATTAATATAATAAAAAAATAAAAAAACACAGGATTGTTTAAGCTCTGAAATGTGTTCTTGTATATGCCTGGAAATAAAAGATCAGCTTGATATGAATCTTATCAATATGGGTTAGACCCCATTCACACGTGTGAATGCGGCCGGATCGTAGGGTCTCACAAATGCCTCCATGAGATATGCGGTCTGCTGCGGGCAGTGGTGTATAATTTAGTAAAAACGTCCATCGGCCGCAGCTATTTGCAGCCTGATAGCTAGTAATCACACAGCAGTGATTACCTACAGACGATCTCACCAGGAAGCAAACAGTTTGCGCCCAGGATAGATCATCAGCACTTTGTTGAAGGAGCTGGGTGAAAAATTGGTGACCAAACAGTGACAGCAGCCAATCAGTTGCAGTCACTGTTCCCAGTATTCTAAAAGCCTGGAGGCCAGCATCAGTATACAATAGATGGCAGGGAAGATTCCCTCATTCACACTTTCCAGCATGGATGGGGAATCAAGTTATTTTTCTTGTTCAGCCCAGGGCAGTGAATGGAAAAAAATTGGAACACAAATTGTGTGTTTCTGTAACTTTAAGGAGGTTGTGCGTCCTCCTGACAAACCTGCACCCAATTTGATATCTTCTGCCCCCATGTGCTCCAAGATGGAGACTCTCATAGTTTAGAGTTAGGACCGCACTATAAGAGGTGCCTTGGCGCGGCAGTGCGGCCTACACATCCTCGACTGAAGACGTGTATCCAGACCTCTGTCATTATCCTTAGTGGTGAGACATGTTGTTTTACATGCTGGTTTTGTGAGTGTGCTATGATGCCTTTCTGCTGTTTTGGTCTTGTACCTGGCCCCTCCTGCTCTCTCCTCTTCTACAGGGTGACTGGCCTTGCAACTCCCCCCTTCTGCTCTCTCCTCTTCTGCAGGGTGACTGGTCTTGTACCTGCCCCCTCCTCCTCTCTCCCCTTCTACAGGGTGACTGGCCTTGCAACTCCCCCCTTCTGCTCTCTCCTCTTCTGCAGGGTGACTGGTCTTGTACCTGCCCCCTCCTCCTCCTCCCCTTTTAAAGGAAGAGGTAAATGACAGGATATAAAGTTAAAATTGGAGCTTTACTTTAAAATGTACCCACTTCCTATATTTTCAGCTGTATGAATGCTACATACATCACTGAGAACTTAGCAGCATCAGGCTAAATTCTAATGGTTAGTCATTTTATTAAAATGGAGTACTGCAGACCTTCTAGAAACACCATAAGAACATTAATGTGTTCCTTGACCCTGGCCTTGGACACATCATATGTATTTCACTATACCACAGGGAAAAGCAAGTTATCTAAAACACCTCTGTATGAAGAGCTGGAAAACTGATCAGTCAGAGAAATATTCAAGTCCCAAGATGTTCCGAGCAAAACAACAGCTGTTTTCTAACCCAAACTATTCTCGATCTGCACATAAAATATGAGCAGGAGAACTGAGTGATTGTGTGCACAGACCTGCTATATATTCACAAGGTGATGACTGTTTGGGGTACAACATAATCTATAGTAAGCTTGTATAAACTATTAAGTGTTTGCTGAATGACATAGGAAATTACATCCATTTTCCAAAATAAAGTAGAAGGAATGTCAACTAATATTCACGGACCAAACTAATAACAATAATGATCTGTAACTCCATGATGTTTATTTTAAATAAATCCCTTTAAAAAATACATATGCTTTTTGAAGTCACATGACCTGTATAATAATAATAAAAACAACAACAACTAAACCCTCTGCCCTGGTACTCTTGCTGATGAGTGGCAGGCGGAGATTTCCCTGTGTTTACCGACTTCATGGAGGAAGTGAAGGGAGGAACTGTGTGCCTTTATATCCTCATCATACACTGAGTGCTGCCAGAGTCCCAGTCTGATTACAGCAATTCCAGCGCTCACATTCCTTGCATGCATAATGAAGAGGCGCAGTACACTTCCAGGTACCGACGACGCTAGGGGATAAGCCATTCAAATAGTATCTTTAGATCATTGTTGGCCTGGCACTGGAACAAGCTAGTCATACACGGGTAGATTATTGTACGAACATTCTTACAAAAAAATCTCTTCAGAACATTCATTAAATCTTAAGATATTGATGAACATCAAGCATTTGGCCTTTGATTTTGGAATTAATGGAATTTCCCTGAACGAAAATCACATTCACTATTAAAATTTTGATGACTTAAGAAAACCCGCTCCTTCTGTCACTAAGGTCAAAAACAATAGTTGATTTGACCTCACTAATGATTAGAAAATTGAACAAATGTTCCAAATGCATATTTTTTCCAAATTAAAATCTACTAGTTTAAAGTGACACTAAACCCAGAAAATCTGAGCTTCTAACCCTTACCTAAACCTATATTAATATTATTCCAAGCTGCTGTGCCAAAAAAGTGTAAACACTTTTACAAGGACAATAATAGCACATTTGGAGCATGGTGGAGGAGGAGGAGAAGTAATATGCAAGTTACACACTAATTAAATATTTAAAAATAAGACACCATGATCCTAGGAGACCGGAGAGTACAACATAAGAATGAGATTATCATTCTAGTAGGCACTTCTGAACATTTTTTGTCAAATGGTCCACCTCATCTGGTGAGTGCATTTTAGAGAGTGGCGGAACACACGGATGAGGAGTGGGGTTAATCACTGATAAGTGTTAAAACATATCTTTGAAATCTAGCATGGAACTGTTTACTTTACTGAAAGTTTATATGGACACACTGGGAGATTAATGAACGTGTATTGTAGTATTTTGTATATTTTACATTTCATATCGGACATTTTGGGATGTATAAGCATGTTGTGATTTATATATGTTTATAGCGAGAGAGGCACTTTAAAAACACTAAGGAAAATGTGAGCTATTCAGCACATATAAATTAAGGGTAACTCCACTTTTTGTTAAATAGGAAACATTTTAAAATCTGCTTCAGATTTTTTATTATAATGTTCTACCTGTCGTGTTACTAAGGCAATTTTGGAAACCCTAGGTCCATTATAGGACATCTTACCTACAAGATGAAAACTGCAGGCATATGGTACAATTGGTACTATTTTAGTAGAACAGCTATTAATGACTTGGCTGTTTCCTTTCCTTATCTTTACTTCCCACTCTTTCCATCTGTAGCAATGACAGGCAGCTAGTGGAATGTGCGTCCTGCTGTCCACCATGGGAACTGTCCTCACCTATTTCTGGAGAGTGAACAAATCACAAAGCAGAACAGCACATGACAAGCTGCCCAGCCCGGAACATCGCTGGTCATTATATCAGAATATGCAATATTCTTTTAGGATCATTTTTGCACAAAAATATGTTATTGGCTCCTTCAACACTATCACGTCATAGACATAGTTCTGGAAGTAAAAAATATGGGCCCATTTTTTTTTCTACTTCAAAAGCATAAAGTATATTTTTAAATTGTTAAAGTGACTAAAGATCAATCTTCCAAGTAAAGCAGCCCGTGCAAAGTAGGCATGAAAATACTTACATGTCATTGCCCAAGGCTCCCATTTGAGACCACTGTACTAGAGTATTATTTGACTGACAGCTCCGAGTCTGCAGGGACTCCTCATCCCATCTATCACATCCTAGCTGGTGGCACCCAGCAGCAGTCTCAGGGCTTTTAGGAGGTGTATACAAAGCAGGCATTTGCAGGTACAGAACATTCCTAAAATATACATTAAATGCACAAATAATCTAACGGGACAATTTTTGTTGACATGGATGATCTGGCAACAAGCCCTGTTAAGAGTAAAAAGACACACCATCAGTGAAACTATTCAACCGCTCCTACTTTCTGATCTCTACAACATTAAGGCCTCATTCACACTGCCGCGCGTATGCGTACGTATTGTACCATATGCAAATAAATGGCTCCATACACACAGCCGCGTATGGAGCCGTATATTTGCGCAGCGTATATATGCGCAAAAACAGAATGGAACAGAGATGCGTCCGGGCAGCGTATCTCTGCGTATTTACGTGCATATACGCGCGTACAGCACATTAAAATTCCATTACGAGTGATGCATTCTGGGATTGCATATAGTGCGCGCATATACGCTCTTATATATGCGCATAGACGCGTGTATACGCAATATACAATTTTGCTTGCGTTGTGTGTGAATGAGGCCAAAGGCTAATCATTCTGCAGTCCAAGATGAAACCTAGGATACATTTTTAACATTATTAGACCAAAAGTGAAACATATAGGAGAAGTTCATTGTTCAGGATTTCATACACTTTAAATGCCACAAATAAACCATAATCTTCATATTTGCTAAAAATCATGTTTATTCTTTCCTCCTTTGCAGCATTACATAACTAAAATTTTTGATAAGACTGAAATGTCTATCGGCCACTTGTAATGTGGCCGATAGACATTAAAGCACTTCCCTTTGTTTGGAATTGTACACTGTGAAATAAACATATTTCCTGTTTATCTATATTTTCAGTATACAAATTCAAGTCCGAGGAATAGTAAAGATAATCTAAAGAAAGCAAAGGACAAATGATGTATGGAACGGCACTCACTACCGAAGTCATCGACCACTGTTCTCTAAACCAGCCAAACTCTGGCTCCCTGCCCCAGTGTGTTCTGAACTCAATATAGTACTTGCTCACACTGAAAATAAATTTGATAGTCACAGGTCTTCCCAGTAGTTTTCAGGAGTCCCTCCGGCGCTCGTGCCGGTCACTGATCCAGCGCTGACTGCTGCGTCTTCTGTATCCCACAGTGTCTGTGCACATGCATGCTGCCGGGCTATGTGCATTGACTTGCCCTGTGTCTCTCTTCTCCTGGCCAAAAGACCTCTACTGCGCATGCACCCGCCCCATGATCCTTCACGGCCAATTGAGAATCTTCAGATCTTCGGACGGGAGCGAGCGGCTGAGACAGAAGTAATAACATGTATGGTAACTATTTTTTTATGTTTTTCATAGGTCTACTGCTTGCTAGCAGTTGGTAAATGCAAAAAAACAAGGTTTAATTTTACTTTAACCACCTGCTGTCCAGCCGTTGTAATTAAACGGCCGGACAGCGGCTTCTTGAATGCGGGTGGGCGTTTTAAAACGTCCAATCCCGCCCCGCTCGGTAACCTGCCTGGAATGTAAACAGCCAGCGATGGCTGTTTACATACAAGCGTTCGGGCGTCTGTAGAGATGCCCGATCGCTTGTAATATGCGTGCAGGTGTGCGGCCCCCCCCCTCAGTTGCAGCTGCTGCTGGCGATCCCGAGCTCCGCTGTGCCCAGTGCGAGCCCAGGACCAGCACAGCAGCTCTGCGGCCGGAGATCAAACGGAGCTCAGTACACTAGCTCAGTTTTATCTCCTAGTCCTCTTCGGAATGCAGGAAGTGGTGTATTACATCACTTCCGCATTCCTCTGTTACTCTCCGCTACAGAAACCCGGAGAGAAGCAGGTGAAGCAGTGTTTGCTTCATCAGCTTCTCTGGGGGTCCCTAGGTGACATTAAAGACCCCTGATGTCTCTATAAAGGAGGACCTGACACTGAAAATTGGCTATCACAAAAGGGGACTTGTTAGTCCCCCATGTGATAGCAAAAAAAGCTAAGTGGAAAAAAAAAAGGTTTAAAATAATTAGTTAAAAAAAATAAAAATAAAAAAAAGTCATATATAAAAAAGTACCGTATATACTCGAGTATAAGCCGAGATTTTCAGCCCATTTTTTTGGGTGAAAAGTGCCCCCCTCGGCTTATACATTTTTTTTTAAATTCCCCCGCTGCCCACATACACATGCAAACACGCGTCGAGTGCGCCTACGTGCGGAAACGACGATTGCATGCATTACGCCGCACATGTTACATATCACCACAAACGTCGCAGTGAGAGCAATAATTTTAGGGGCATCAATCACTGATAACACTAAACTGATGAGCGGTAAAAGCTTTTAAAGCGCCGCCTATGGCCAATTTTGGGTATGGTAGTTTTTGCGAGTTCGTGGGCGCACACAATTTTAAAGCTTGACATGTTTGGTGTCTATTTACCCGACGTGACCCCGTCTTATATTTTGCCAAAAATTTGGGTAATAATTTTATAACATAATGTAGGCAAAAGTTTTTTTTTTTTTCGGTACTTTTTTCATGATCTAGTAAAAAAATAAAAACCCCAGTTGCGATTAAAATACCACCAAAAGAAAGCTCTGTCCCCAAAAAAATGGTATAAAATTAATTTCAGTACAGCGTTGCATGACAGAATAAATGTCAAAGTACCGCAGCGCTGAATACTGAAAAATGGCCTGGACAGGAAGGGGGTGTAAACACTCCAGTCAGCAAGTGGTTAAAACTGCCTGAAAATACTGCCTGAAAATACTCACACTTAAGTGTGAGTGGTGGCTAAAGCTTTTTTAGCACAGTTTTAGGGCGTTTTTAGACTTTAAAATTTTATTTTAGCCAATGGATAGCTTATTACTAGAAGGAGAAAATGGTTGTTAGGCACAACATCTCTTCAAATACCCATGTTAAGCATTTTTAAATGCATTTTTACGGTGCTCCCATGCAAGTCTATTTACTTTTTCAAGCCAGCAGTAACACAACAAGGTGAATGGGTGCCATTGAAAATAATCAGATTCTTCATGTTGTGCATTAGGAAACATGCAACAAAACTCTCAGGTGTGAATAGGGGCCAAATCTAGGCATTGCACCAACAACTTAACCATCCAAGTATCAGAGACAGACCTTTGTAAACTAGTTAGTCTGGTACTTGTTATAAATCATCCATAGTTTACAGCAATCAGAATGCCAGTAGTTGGCTCAATACACCATTAAGGAGTGCCAGGATCTACAACGTATTCTATGAATGTTGCGAAAGGTTAGAACGGTGTCTTCGCCAGATATAGCAAAACTCATAGAAGATATGTGGACTGTGCTACAAGCTATTTCATCTTGTGAGAAGCGAGCGGTAACTAGTAAAAGCAGCAGCATACTACAATAAATCCAATTGTTTCAAACACAATGACGTGATGATTGCCAATGCAGGTGATGGCCTCATTTCTTCAGAGTCTCTCCCCCTTTCAACTCTCACCAGAAACTAGAAGTGCAACTTTATTGTGCTTATTCATGGAAGAGAGCAGTGCTTTGATCATAGATAGATCACAGTCTGGGGAAAATGTATTAACGTCACGTGATTGCTCATGGTAATGCTGCACCTTTCCCTTCCCATCTGCTTTAGCCATCATCCCCTCCCCCTAAAACCTAATTTACCTTAATGAAAAACTCCCAGGCAAATGTAACATTTTCCATTCACTCTGTAAGAAATCTTCCTTCAAAGTGAATATAGCAATGTTCAGCTGTGGGAGAGATTTACGGTATTCTTTAACAGGGAGAGCTTTGCTGAGTAACTTTTGTATAGTGACAGGGTCATATTAATGGTCTGTCCACCCAAAATGGATATTACAGGGTTTGGTAAATGCTGGAAATATACAGCAGATGTAAACCCAAACTAAAGGACACTGAATCAGGATAAATATTGTTGTTTCTTATTAAATAAAAATAGCTGTTCCTTTATTTCCTGTCTATCTGTATACTCCAGCAACACTAGCATGGTATTTTTCTGGGCAGGTTTTCAGATGGTGACAATGTAAGGGCACAACTGGAAGACAGGACAGAGGGTTGTTACCCTATAGCAGGAAGTTCCTAAACAAGAACCTTCATGACAAGGTCTCCAGGCATTTTTACAAAAGCTGTAGATTTAAAAATATTGAAAGTTACTTTTGAAATTAAAACATGTTAAAGCTTATATGATATTTTAGTGCTTGGGTCAACGTATAATTTAAATCGTCTGACTGTTGCTTATATCTCATTGGGACTCTACTGCTCTCTCTACAATGATTTCTCCGTTCAACACATCTGCTGTGCCCATTATGGGGGTAACCACTGTCCTTGCTAAAAACACTCACTGCTGTGAGTGCCAAAAGGTATAGAAGAAACTAGGAGCTGCTTGCCAAGCTCCAACTATGTGTAGACTAGGGCTGCAACAACTAAATCGACATAATCGATTATTGAAAAAGTTGTCAACTTTTTCAATAAATCGATTAATCGGCTTCCGTTCAGTTGGCCCTGTTCACAGCTCCACACGCTGTGCACCGCACCTCCTCCCCATCTCACGCTCACCGCTGCCAGACCCGCATCCACGTTCCACACGCTGCACAGATTGTTTATCCGATTAATCGAACCCAATAATCGGCTAACTAATCAATTTTGAAAATAATCGTTAGCTGCAGCTCTAGTGTAGAATATGACCGTTAGGTGCACAATCCTCTAGGTTTAGCTACCCATAATCTTCCTTTGTATTAGAACAGCATTTGTTCTGATTAGTTTAGTTATGAATACATACTTTAATTAACCTGGTTTCTGATATCGTCCAGAGACTACAGCTCTGAGATCTTGGTTTGAACCCTACCCTACAAGTGCTCTTAGTAAGACCTCTCCCTGTCTGTGACTAGCCTGAGGACAGGCAGTTTGACATCATCTCATCTGTAGTAACTGATCATCATGTGACATGTCTTGTCTGAAGGAAAATTTCCATAAGGAAATGTGATTTATCAACAAGAACTTCTTGCCACTGCAAGTGCCTGTTATTGCCCTTATAGTACCCCCAAAATGACCCAACACTCTCCTGAGCACCCTATCAAGCCACTTGTGAAGAGTCTTTTCTTCCTGCATAAGGATGTTCAGTTCTCCTGCATAATTCGCCACAAACCTAACAATGACAGTAAGACCTCTCCTTGTAATGGAGGTGGCTGGTTAGTGGTGATAGAAGTTAGAGAACTATGGGGTTAGGCCTTTTCCCCATAGTTCTCCTTAGGGTAACGGGAGGACACAAACTAGCGTCCTTCCATCACCCTAAGCTCAGTATATTGCGAGCTACTGCGATCGGTATACTGAGACGCCGCAGCTGAAGCGGATCCCGACAATTATGTCAGGATCCGCCCAGCTGCGTGAGTGACAGCTGGCTCTGCCTATCCAGAGGTAGAGCCAGCTGTACCCGCCCCCTCCCCGTCCGATCCGCCAGTTAGAGCTGGAGGATCGGAGCGGGGAAGAGGGGAATCCAGCCCCTCCCCTGTCATGGCTCTCTGCCGTGAAAGGATCGAGAGGAGAGCGAACGCCGGTATGTGTTCGATCACTTCTCGATCTACTGAGCCGACCTGTGACAGTCTCATTGTCACAGGTCGGCTAGAACTATGAGTGAAAAGCACTCACCTCATAGTTCTCCTTTAAAGTATAAACACTTTTTTTTGCGTGCATATATCTACTGCTAGCAAGCAGTACATAGATGCAAAAAAAAAGTTACCAAAAAAAAGGTAATTACCTGCGTCACCGCTGCTCGCTCCAGTCTGAAGATCTGGAGCTTCTTAAGCAGCAGAGCAGGAAAATGGGGCGGGCGCATGCGCAGTAGAGATCTTTGGCAGGGAGAAGAGGAGAAACGCAGTGAAGCTGAAATCACGCAGGCGGGAGCATGCACGTCGGACGCTGTGGGACCCCAGGAGTCTGTGCTGGATCAGAGACCGGCACAAGGCTGGAGTGACTCCTGAATACAAGTGGAAGGAAGATCGGCTCAAGAGGCATCATTTAAGGTAAGTCCTTAAAGCAGCATGGCGGAGGGTGGAAAGTAATTGTAACTTTAATTTCACTTTAAGAACAAAGATGCGTGTACCTTTGTGCGCTACTGATGGGGGATTATATAGAAATATATAGAAACAGATTTAGTTAACAACCTGCTACGTTTATTACGATATGCCTGAATTTCTTTTCTAATAAAGTTATCTGGATAATGTGACCCTGACGGATTAGATAATTTGGCCCAGTTTGCGCAGATTTATATTAATGCAGCCTTAGGCAAAACAGTTCCAAAATCTGGTGGACTTAAAAATGGTGTACGAATGCAGAATGCTTTGGTAGTCTACTGGAACAAAGCTACATATCACTTTCACGTTCATTAATCATGCAACCAGATTAATAATTTTTGGGATGACCAATGTTCAGCAGAAAAGTACACATTATCATATCAGCAATGTGCTGGCTCCGTGCTGTTGGGAGACTCTAAATAAGTGAATCCAGCAGTCCTAAACTGATTACCAGCTGGAGTCTTCAATTTTGGCTTCCTAACCTTTCCTTTGAAACAGAATACATTAGGATTCCAATACAAAATTAACATAGTAACAGACACAAAGAAAGCTTATGATCCAAATAGTCTTCCCCGCCCACAGCATTGTTGTAGCGGTTCCAGACAGAACGAGTTAGAGTGAAATGTGTTAACTGACATTGCAAACCAAGCAGAATATCAAAGTATATTATAAACGGCCCACCATGCTCACATTTTTTTTTTTTTTTGCAAGACAACCAAAGCTTCCGTTTTCTTTCTGTGTAAACAACCAACAGGTCCTTTTCAGATAGCGGAACACCTAGGAATGTTAGGAAAAGAAACTCAGCATCCCAAGATAAAAGTGAATTATCTGCGGCTGCCATTAGGCCAAGTCTTGCTGTGCTAGTAAAATATTTTTTATGATCATAATATTTCAGAAACAAGATGCATACAAAAAGATGCTGCTATGGTTGGTGTGCGGGTCAGAATAGGAAAATTTACTTCACACACAATTTTGGTAACATGTCGTAACAATGCAATCTGTATGCACTAAAAATCTGTGACACCATAGAGAAGTATGAGAAGAGGGATGGTTGTTACCCTCATTTTCTGGCCTGTAACCCTCATCTTCTCTGCCCTACAGCCGAGTTTCTCAGTCAGCAGTTTGGAATGTCCCTTGGTGTTCTCACATCTGATGCAGCTGCCAATGTCACAGGTCCTTAGACTGCCAAAGCGTGGGGGAGAAGAGGCTGTTGAGACCGATCTAGCAGCCATGCGGGACCACGGATGAGTAACCTTTTCAGATATAGCCTCACTGCAAAAGGTTACTTTTTAGATTGCCTGGAATTCTTCTATAAACATATTCTCTGGAATTCACACAAAGTGTTGTCACTAGAGGAGCTGACAGTTTCCTCGGTGCTGTAACAGGGTTTTCGAACAATGACAACAGCTTGGAAACGTGGACATAAAGCCATTATTCTACTTTTGATCTGACTTCCAAGAGGACCTTATGTTACTGACTCTAATACAGTACAATACCTATTATGGTTTTTCATCCACTGATATAAGCAGGGAGCCCCAGGATTTACATCAACAGAGATCCCCATGATGCCACTCACCTCTCAGCTGTTGAATGAAGTGAAAAAGAGAGAGCAGGTGCCCTTTTCAGTATATGCTGGTTTGGGTTATGGAATCCCAAAACAGGATTAAAGTGAAATAGGAATGCAAAAGTTAAAAACATACTTATAAAAAATTAAACTTTCCTTGGTGGCATCAGCACCATGGACCGCACAGAACCTACCACTGTTTACCATTCATTTTAAGCTGCCTGTAGTTGCCGCAAATTGATAGTAACTTTTAGGAGCGGCATTCATTATTTTTATTAGCAAGCAAAAACAAATAGTCACACAAAATTAATTTAGCCTTCGTGCACGAAGGCCATGCAGCGCTATATTATTTCTACTGCACCTATAAATCACATCAGTATAAGAAAAAACAAAAAAGTCCACTTACATGAAAGGCATGAGTGTGTGTTTGCAGGCAGACACCTGATGGTCTATAAATAACTAATGTAAATCCAAGATGTCCTGAATGAAATTTGGTATTGGACAGATGCCATAATATTCTTCACAAAAAAACAAACAATGCATTTGTTTACACCAAACCAATGGACATAAGTACACAGTAACCTCAACAAGAGTGCAAGAAGTCAGTTTGAGTTACAGTAATCTGGTCTGCCACATGGAGAAGCTGTCAGCAGCTGTAATGGATCAAGTATACAAATGTAGTAGGGTTTGATGAACATGGCAAACAACCTACAACTGAACTGTAAACAAGGACATGCAGTCACATATTGAGCTGCTCAAGCAACATTCACTTGTGTAATATCACAGACACTGGCCATTGTGCCGCTTAAGTTCTCATGTGGAAAAAAAATGTTTTTTATTTTTTTAGGAGACAAGCTACGTTATGCACAAATCCCTGGAACAATTGTGTGGATCCTTGTTTTGATGGTACAAGTTGCAGAAGTTGAAAATTTATAATGCGCTAAATGCAAGTCAAAAACACCAGAATAAGGATCCTTATTTGCAAAAATGTGATTATTATCCAATGAGATTTTAAAATGAGTCACATTAAAAATAAAGATCCTTGTCTTTTTGGATGTATCCCACTGTAACTTGTATGATTTGTTGTAATGTTTCAATATGAAAGTCTCACATCAAGTGACTATATACACTAGCTCCAACTTGGAAGAGAGTGTTGTAAGACGTCAACATACAGTTTAATGCACATGCGTCAAACTCAAGGCCCAGGGGCCGAAACCAGCCCACCAGGCCATTTCCTAGACTTCTACTTTCAGATCTAGGTATTAAGTTATTACTAAAACCAGTGATAATAGAATGCAGAGGCAATTATGATAAAGATTAGAAACATTTATATAGTCTTACAGATACCTTTGAGGGCAACCATAATGTTCATGCAGCCCACAATTAAATTGAGTTTGACACCACTGGTTTAATGGATGGTAGAAGAATTTGTTGCAATACGACAGAGAAAAGTCACTTTTCAAACGTTTATAATCCAAGAGCAATAAGGAAGATCAGGCCAACTAAGACTTCTCAGAGAGGTGAGGGACTTGACTTCCATATAGCTATACATGGCCAAATCTGATAGATATGAGTGGCTGGGTGGGTGCCAACGTCTGAAAAAGTGAAATAAAGGACAGACTGCTCAAGAAATTGCACACCGATGTGATTCTTAAACAGCCATTTGTTGCATCCTTGCCATTCATTAACCAAGGAGTTACCTCAAAAGTTGACAGTTGTCTATGCATAGGCTAACTATAAGCAGGCAATTAACTTTTCTTTGCACTTTTAAAATGGTTTCTTTGCAATACGGTGATCCTGGGTTTAAATCCACCATGAGGTCATTGGTTTCACTATTCAAAAGCATGCTGTTAGGAGGCTTACTGTATATGACTGTGGCACTGTTGGTAAAGAGTCCCTGCCACCAGCTTAAAAAATGCAGATTAAAACACAGAAAAATAAAAAATGCTTAAGTACAGCATTTTCCCTTTCCATAAACCATTTTATTCACTTGCCATGTGCCTATGAGCTTGCTAGTAAATTTGACAGGAAGAGGAAATTCACTAGCTCCTGCTATGTCATAGCACTCTCCACTGCTGGGAGTGTCTAATTACCGTAGGTTAATTACAGTCTGTACTGAACCAGCTATTCTGACTGCCCTATATAAAACATTTTATGTAGCTGCCAAGGGGAGCAGCGAAAGGGAGTACTATAGAGTGAGATCTGAGACTGCTGACGTGACCCTAAGATGATGGGCCTCCAGCAGTCTCCGGCCTTTAGAATGTCTACACAACAAAGAATTGTATAGGTAAATAATATGCATAAAATATGTTAAATGCCTACATAAACCTATGGGAACATGGTTGTTGATATGAAAAATTTAATTTTATAGTGACCTGACTAACAGCAAAAACCCCCATCAATTCCCCTTAGGACTTGTTCACACCAATTGTGGTGCGTTCCAGAGCGGTAGCGATTGACTTCAATGCACTGCACTCCCCCTCCTGCCCCAAAATGCGGGGGGAAGTGATGTAAGCAATGGTGCGTTTCAGCTGCTACCACTCTGGAACGCACCGCAATTGGTGTGAACAATCAGGGCTTGTGTCAATGGCAACAATTTGTCATCAGTTTAAGATGCTTCTGTCATCATTCGGATATCATTGACAGGTGCTTTCCACTTGCAATTGACCCCTTTTCACCTGCATTTGACCTGATTCATGCGTTTTTGCATTCCCACAGACCTGTAGGGGTTTGTAAAATCTGATTGAAGTGAACAAAAACCCTCCAATACAGGCACTCAGTAAAAACGTGGGTGATAAACAGTGTGAACAGTTCTGCTCCCATCAAACTTGGAATAGCCTGGACATATACACATATATCCAAAAAGTCCTTGTTTTTCAAAACGATAGTTACTCCATAAACCGATCCTTCCAGATGTGCAAATCATGTGATCCATGAGTAACCTGGTGTTTATGACCATCTTTTAGTGTAAAAATGCACATCCAAGATAAATTAGAGTTCATTTTTTTACCTGCCTGCTCCATCCTAACTGATCATCATATGAACCTTTGCATTCTAAGAGTGGAAGATCCAACATCAAAAGACATTCCTGCTTGATCTGGCAATAAGGGATGCTATGAAAATTCAACAAAATATCACATTAAAAGGTAAATTTACTGCACTTTCTTGTTAAGTTTCTCTTTTTAATCCAAATCCCATTTACACCATCACAGAAGCAAAGCCGCGATACTATACTGCCTATACTGCGCTCCACACAATCCAATATATAGGAGTATACATCATGAAGAATGATTCTTTAATCATTTTATTTTCCCATATACAGAACAGGTTAGTATACTAGAAAAAAGAGAAAATTGTCTGCGATTACTGCAGCATACATTCATTGTTCCTCCCAGACATCTCTCGTCAAGGTGCTGATAGTTTATAAATAGAGGCGGCACAGATTGTCTTAATCCTGCGCCCACTTTCTCATACCAACCATTTTCCAGTTTCTCATGCTCTGTGTGTGTGCCGGCGTCTCTGCCCAAAACTCCCGTCATAGAAATATCTCAGGTCAAAGACGCAATTCAGCGCCCACAATCATTCACTCATCAGATCTCCAAGTACAGCCTGCTAATGAGTGGCCAGCTAGAGACAGCAAGCAGACATATCTCCTTTCAGAGACCTGCCACAGCTATCTTCCTCCAGGTTCTACCGCCCCCAGGAATTAGACAGCCCAGTAAAGCAAAGCACAATCCATTAGGGCTCAATACCCTATCATTGCACACAAAACACCAACATAAATGAGCAAAGATCCAACACAAAAAAGGGGGGGTGGGGGAGAGATAATCTCCACTCTTGACAAAGCCTTTTTATATTTCAAAAAGCAAAAAACAAACAGTCAAGATCTCTACACATTACCTACTACCAGTTGTGCCCAAGGTCAGCCGTACACTAGGTGGATTTTATCATTCAGCCCAGTGGGCTAAATTAGTAAATTAGAAATGCTGGATACCCCCCATCCACACTAAGCAGCATGGATGGGGGACCCTCCTATGGCGATATAATATTCTTGCAGCCGATGCCCTCAGCTGTGCATAACTGAACAGTGACTGCAGCTGATTGGCCACAGTCACTGGCAGACAATTTTTGGCCTGGCTCCTTCAACAAAAGTACACTAAACAAAATCGATGTGTCAAAAAAAGTGGTGCTCGCAGGGCCACACACACAACTTGGATTTCGTCAGAGTCCTGCTGATGAGAAGTGTATGGTCAGCTTTACTTTGCGAGACTGGGGAATCTTTTATTATTCTAATTACCAATGGTAATTAGTCCAAACCAGACCCTTAGAACACCTTCTGCATGTGCCAACTGTGATTTGAGATCACTGGGAGTATATGGAAGCCATGCAAGCTTTGTGGCCATCCCCACTATTTCCTCAGAAGATAGAGTGACCACACAGATGCCAATTACTTGTTTAAGGATTCCACATGACTATGCCTTTTGGATGCATCATATCATGCACAGCAAGTGATTTCTTGGTTAGCAGTGTTGTACTTTAAGCTGAATATGAATTGGATCATGACAAAAATATGTAATGAACTAAAGTTCCATTATGCAATTTTTTTTTTATGAAATACTGTTTTATAGTCCCAAAATGATCATACAGCATAAGCATACTATATAAATCCATTCACATCATGCCCTGACCGAGAGGAGCACACCAGTCACACACGAGTACACACTTATGGTCAAGCTGGTCAGCTGCCAATTAATCAGTGTGTACACATTCTGCAGAAACTGTAGCACTGGCAGGAATCCTAAGCAAACACATGGACACCACACAAACAGCAAGCAAATCCTATCCTGTGACAGAAACTAGCACCCTAGAGCTGCCATGCAACAATGATAATTGCTAGGTGACCATGCTGCGTATAAAATCTGTTCTGCAACTAAAATATCCTCCTATCATTATCCCATGTAAAGACTAAACCTTCCTTCTTGAAGGAAGTTTACATAAAAAAAAAAAAAAGGAAGAAGAGCACAATCTTAAAACAATGACCTAAAGAGAGACACTGTCACCTTGCCCATGCAGGGAAAAGTGACAGTGTCGTTGCAAAGGGTATCCCCAAACACTTTTATACTCCTATGTCCTGTCCTTCTGCAGAGTTCCCTGATTTTACCAACTTCTGGCAAAGTACCAAGCACCTCCAGGTATGAGAGAGCATGAGATCTGTGCGCCTGTGACAGTCTGATGTTAACGCCAATGGGTTCGTCGACACAGATGATTTTAGTGCTGCCAGCAGAAGAGCAAGGAGCTGCTAGGGAGAGCTGGTGATGCAAGTATATGGGGTTCCAGAGATCCTCTTTGCTGAGACATGGTCACTTTCCTGCATGAACAAGGTGACATTGTCTCTAGATTAGACAGACAGTCTATGCGTTTGAACCACCCCCCCAATATCGCGCCCACCAGCACTGGCTGAGCATCTTGATATCCAGTCTCAACAGAACAATAGAGAGCTGCAAGAAGTTGGTAGGATAAAGCCAAAGATCCACATTACGAACTGGATATTTACATAAAATAAAGCATGCCACCTCAGAGCCTGCAGGGTATATTAGAGGTTAACTGATGGTATGAACGGGCACCCAGATGTGCCTGCATTTATATTATCAATTTAGCCAACTGTAAATCAAAGTTTATGTTAATGGAATTCTGGCAAGACATAAGGCACTTGCTGACCTCTTTCTAAAAATACTGTCTGATTGTTAAGTTGATCCAACAGCTTCAATACTTTAAGTCATTGACAAGGAGCAAGATCAGGAGTTCTGACTTTACACTGCCCACTGACTCAAGTACTGAAGCCAATTACAGCCAAGAGACCAGGAGAGAAGGTGGTCAACAATTACATGTTTTTTCTTAATTCAGGTTTTCTTTGTACACAATGTCAACTGTCTGCTAAAACTCTTTCGGAGATGGACCTTGCCAGTTGTGATGGCATTGCAAGTTCATGTGATATGTCACGCTAGGGTCTCGGATGAAAGGCAGAAACAGTCAATGCCGATACATGAATAGAAACATAAAAACATCCACCTTAGAAGTATCAAGAAATATGCTGTCTGCATTATCCGCATTCCACCCCATCAAATGGCCACAACGCCCAATGCCTGCTTAGGTTTCATCTGAGAATCAAGTTGCAATTGATGTTTAACCACTATGACATGATCAATGTAGATCTTAGTCTGTGCATACCATTAGGAGATAGATTCCACCTCAAGTTCATGTCATACTGCATTTCTGACATTCCCATGGTCCATTTGGTTTAACATTAATGGAGGACATTTGTGCTATGTAGCAATGAGAACTTTGAGGCCACCAATTCCCATAATTAGATAAGAATTCCAAAAGTACCATTCTAAAAATAGGATTCTTAAAGCAAAAAACTTTAACTGCAGTAAAATGCCAGTGATGGGTGGGATTTCATGCCTAAAGTACTGGAAATGATTTTACATGCTTCCATGTTACATAGTTACATCGTTGCGTTACCAAGATTACCTGTACCCCTGTTGGTCTTGTGCGTTGTGTAAAGTATCTAGATGGTTCTAGAATGATTCCATACGCTCAGCCGATACCACTGTCTGTGGAAGGGAGTTGCACAATTTTACAGCTCTCACAGTAAAGAATCCCTTTCGCTGTTTAAGATTAATCGTATTTTCTCCCAGTTTCAGATGTTTGCAGTGCTTTCTCCTGATGACACATGTCCCAATCCTACATACTGCCCAATTGTGACTGCTACACAATAAACTACCTCCTGGATTTCCCAACGCATTCCAATAGAGAAAACAGGAGATGGGGTATGGACTTTCATGTAGTATATAATACAGTACATGGCATGGGATGAGCACTGGCGGGAGAATTAACCACAGTGAAGAACAAGGAATATTATTAACAGTTAGTGGACAAAAGCAATGTCACTTCAAATATTGCAGATCAACCACCATAGAAAAGGGTCCATGGAGAAGAGCATGGGGAGGCATGTGGAAAAGGATTTTTTGCCTTCCCTTATGGCATGTTCAGTGTCAACGGTTGCCTCAGAGCCATTATATTATTGTTTATTTTAACTAAAAAAAGAATTAGATTAGAAAATCAGTCCTCTAACGTCTATAGCATCTGTGATGCTAAAAGCCAGAGATTCCTAATTCTGTCTGCTGAATACTCTCTGCAGTCCAATTATTGTAATCATATCATAGCACAGAACAGCGCGGCAGAAGACTGCAGTCCTGTAAACCCTGCTTGATCACATTAAACAAAAAAAAAAGACCCACAATAAATTTATATGAACCTCAAGTGGAAGTCTGTGAAAAGGGCGGTTTGTTTTCAGTAAATATTTTAAGTGGCCATCGTGATTTTAAGGGACAGTCACATTTTACATGCTGTCTCTAATTGTATTAAATATACACATTTCTAGATTAAGAAGTAAAGCAGATTAGTCACTAATCTCACACTCACAATGCTAAATCACTTTTTAGACAAAAAAACTAAATCTGCCACACGGGGAGCACATTGTTTTCGCCGACTCAGACTTGCATTGTGAGAAGCAGCAGCAAAGCACAGCCATTGTGCAGCATTGCAAATGTAGACAATATAGCCACCCTCGTGTACATATATAGGAGGAGGAGAGAGAGTGCAACAGTTTTAAAAACAATAATGCAAACTGATAACATTTACATGATCTTTGGCCTAGATTCCTAAATAAAAATCAGGTGTTTATTGAACTTTGTTTCCTGAACTTGTCGTTTAAAGCTGAACTTCAGGCAAACATTTGCAAAAGGGGCATTTAATCCAGTTATGAACTCACTGATAAAGAAACAATTTGCTTAAATATATACAACTCGCATATCTATCTTTATATCGACATTCAGGATTCTGCTGCACATCAGGGACTAAGGCTTCATTCATATCTCTAAAATCACATTTAATCATTGCAAGTGGTGTCTGCAATTAGTAATCTGTAGAAAGTAAGGCAGGCATTAGTCATGATGATACATGACAACACAAGATTCCTAGTGACCAGGTCACAAACACAGGTGGGATGTTAGCAAGATTCTACTTGTTATCTGGAAAGCTAGACAGTCAACTTTTTAAGAGAAGTGAAAGCTGTGGGCAGCAACATTCTTAGCACAAGAGGTAATTTATCAGGAAAAATACTGCGGCCAGAGCCAAGTTCACAGTACGAGCTGTCCAAGGCCATTGTGAATCGACAAGGGCCTCTCCTCTAAATAAATAACTGCAGGCACTCCAGCAACTTATTTTGGGGCCACAACTGCTGTACAGACAACAGTTGTACAGAGCTGATACATTCCATTGTCAACTAAGGACAGAGTGGCTTTAGCCTGCTGTGACATCAGACTTGAGCACGGCGGACAGAGAAGGGTTTCCTCTAGGGAACCCGGGTGTGGCAGACATTTGTAACCTGCTAATGTCAACAATTGTCATAGATGAATACATGTATTACGGAAACAGCTGCAGGCAGCCACGGCTGGAATCCAGCACTAGCAGTATAAGGTAGCTTTGTAAAGACTAGGCAAATGACAAAAGATACAGTAACTAATGTTCTATAGGACTTAATTCAATTACTCCTCCAACCATAATCATTATCTGCACAACCAGAAGATATTGCTATAGCCATATTAGAAAAACTACAACCTTCAGAAAGAAAAACCATATATAACAGGGGAAAGTTTTAAATGTAACTACAGATACACCAATACAGCTATTTTATAAAACCCTATAGTCGACTCCTCAATTGTCTCAAGTCTATTGCGATCTCTGCTATTCTTTGTAATTCTTATTAATGGACAACAGTTGGAACACTCCATGGAAACTCGCCACCATGTGACAGCACTGGGGGTCTGGACGCTGCCCACTCAGACCCCAATAACTGCAGATGGCATGCCACATGGCCTCTATACCTAGAAGCACCTGGATTTTTACAGAGTGTAGGGGAGCAGCAATAAAAGGGAAGTTTAGGCACCTGAAGGTACGTAGTAAGGATGTTGATTTGGGATCTCCTCCCCCGAAAGGTTTACTTTAAATTAAATATTCTTGCCTCCTAAAAAGTAAATACCAACATTTTGAGCCCCAGACACATTTACTGGTGCTTTAAAGTGTAAAAACATGCAAAAAGAGAGGGCCAAGTATCAAAAAGGTGAAGAGTCAAAGGCTGCAGGCTCTACATCTTGCATGCACCATGCTATATTCAGTGACATTGAGAGTTGTTGGTCAAGTAGATAAATTCAGTCTCTAAGGTTATTATTAGCTGTTCCTAAGTTTGGATCACCACAGCAAAAATGTAAAAAATGTGTCTGTCATTTATGAACAGAACCTGAAAATTAGCTCAGTCATGAAGGGGTTAATTAATGCTTACCTTTTTGGGGTCTGATCAAGTCTGGGACTTAAGAGTATTCTATGATAGCGGGAGCTAGGAGGCTTAGTTTTACTGCTCTTTGTTGGAACATTTTGTCTCTCAGTTATCTGGATATTGCTTATTATTCCAGGCCATTGCATGTAAAGTAAAATTTTTGCTTACTTTTGTATCTTGTAAATATAGTTACTTGTAATATTTAACACATTGGCTAAATGTAGGTTAGCAAGACATAGTACTGTTTCGCTAAAATGTACAGGGATCTGGGGGATGCCACAGAAAGATTTGCCGTTTTACATTTTTTGTGACAATATTCACCTGCTATCCTTTGTGTACAGGAGACACAAGCAACATGAGAATCTTTCATCTCTTTAAAAAAAAAAAGATATCTGATCTCCTCCAGGCAATTCACTCTTGTTACTCAACATATTCAAGAAGTGTCATAGTTACATAGTTAGTCAGGTTGAAAAAAAGATACATTTCTATCAAGTTCAACTATATCACTACATCAGCAAGTACAGTTATCCTTTACTTAGAAGGAAGCAAATCCAAATAAAAGATTTATATTTGTTTATGGCACATTACTGCATGTTCAATGTGTAATTGTGTATATATTCTGCCACCATACCCTTGTGATGCATCCAAGCAATATAAATTTGTTCTGGCTATTGGTGATTTTATTAACAATATCCATCTAGATAAGTGTATTTTCCAAACAGAAACTAAACACTTTAAACTAAACTCATTCTACTCTATTAACTTAAGGATTTTCCTTAGTGGAGACTAGAGATAAGGCTGGGCTTGGTGTGAATCCAGATTGCCAAAGTCCACTTAAAACAATGCCTGCCACACCCTCCTCTCGACCCAATCAGTTGCGGGTAACAACATTCCCCACCCAACAGCTATACATCACAAATGGGTGAGGAACTCCCCCGCCACAACTGCCAACACCGATTAGATCAGGGAGGTGGGGGTCAGAGTTTTGAGCAAGCTTGGGCCAATTCAAGTAAACTGGGTGTACACCAAGCCCAGCCTCATTGGAGACATGTATGGAATACTTTTTTTTAATATTTGAGTGAGAAATTATTAATCCTGTATTGGAGGATTGTATTTGCTTAATGTGACATTAAAAAGTCACAAATGTTTTATCCCCCCATCCATGCTACTTTAAAGGACTTACCTTAAAATGATGCCTCTTGATACGATCATCTTCCTTTCACTTAAATTCAGCAATCCCACCAGCGCTGGTGCCGGTCTCTGATCCAGTGCAGACTGCTGTCTCTTCCTGTCCCATGGTGTCTGTCCGACATGCACGCTCCCAGCTGCGTGTATTCACCTCCATTGTCTCTCCATGTCGAAGATCTCTTCTGCGCATGCGCCCACCCCATGATCCTGCACGGCCGCTCGAGAAGTTTCAGATTTTCAGATAGGAGCGAGCAGCAGACAGGAGGCAAGTAGTTACCTTTTTGGTAATTTTACTTTAAATGTTTTTGCATATATCTACTGCTTGCTAGCATTTGATATGTGCAAAAAAGAAAAAAAAACAGTTTAAAAAGGAGAACTATGAGATGAGTGATTTCCACTCACCTCATAGTTCTAGCCGACCTGTGACAATGAGACTGTCACAGGTCGGCTCAGTAGATCGGGAGGTGAGCGAACACATACCAGGTTCGCTCACCTCTCGATCCTGTCACGGCTGATGGGGAAAAACACTGACCCCATATTTCTCCTTTAATTGTATTTTAATATGAGCTAGTATTTTTGTTTGATTAGGACAACTACATTATGTTGCATGGGATCCACTTCTATTTAGCATAAGGAAAATGTTTCAAAAAGCAGCAAGAGACTACGGACCAGCAACAGAACGTATAAAACCAAATAAAACCAAACTACAAAAGGCAGCATCCTTAAGTGGTAAAGGTTTGCATAGCACATAGCAGATTCCCTGTCAAGTGTGAATGTAGGTAACTACAAAATAAATACTTGCTGGCTTCATCCCTGCTGAACTGCGTGGTTTGGTGATCCCCAATGAAAAACCAAACCTATAAGCTAACTTGGTAAAGAGTTCATTGTGGCAAAGCACAACAATATCTGCGAGCCAAAGGCATCACAAAAAAAAAAAAAAATTCTACTTAAGTTCAATAGGCTTCCCACAATGAGGGGTAAGCCAACTCATAAAACATTAACTGAATTTAATAGATGAGAAAAAACTAAAATAACTCAAAAAGGCGAAGAAAGTGACACTTTTTTAAAAACACACAAACCTTAAAAATGTTTGTTGCTTTAAAGCCCAACTCCAGGCAAATAAAAACAAAATATAGAAGAGCCACATGAGACATATGCCCACAGTGACACTATTACAAGTTTTATGCCCTCTCGCATTTTCCAGGACTCACTCTGCATCCACCAATAAGCCCTTTATGCATGTGAATCTCAAACCATCCAACATCTTCAGAATATAAAAAATTAAGAAAAAAAAAAAAGTTATATATATTTGTTGGAAGTAAAACTTATGGCCACTACAGCTGTACTCCTTACCAGAGTGAAGGACCAGAAATAAAATGTGTACAAGTGTAGACTTCTTGAATGGAACACTGACATCTGTGAATGGTGAAAACTAGCTTCTTCACAGATCCAGAAAAAAACCCATGCACAAAATGAACATAGGAGAGAAGTCAGAATGGCTAGCTCGTTTTGACAACAGTCCATCTTCAAAGTAACCAGCTGTTTTCACTGAACTCCCTACCTTTTCATTTCCCTAGCCTGTAAATGGAGAGACTTGCATATCTTCAAGTTTGCTGCCTGCAGGGTTTAAGAATGAGGGCAAAACCATCACCATGGCCTGTGAAAATAAATATAATCCATGGTGCTGAGAGGACATTTTCAACAAGCCAGACACAGCCAGACCACCACCCCCTCCCCATTCAGTCTGTTACAAGCTTGTTAAAGCAATGGTACCAAATGCCTTCCCTGAGATATCTAGCCTTAGGTCTCACATCAAAGCACACAAGCTATCCTCACTTTAACATGGCATAGATTACCAGTATATTGAATGTTTTTATAAGGTGGCTACAGAAGAAAAGATTGTTGTAGTTGCAGTAATCATACCTCTAAGAATTTCAATGCGTCATGTTTTTAAACAATAAACACATACCAACATTTTCACTTTATAATGCACATATTGTTCAGCAAATGAAGCTGTGAGATATTTGATGAATTACACACCAGGGACCCCTTTGCTGTTACTTGCAAACATCTTCTGTCCAGCAGCAAGGCATAGTCTGAAGCTAAAAAAAGTAAAATCACAATACTGGTTTATTGCTGATGTCTGACAAAAAACACATCATGATCAAAAAGGGGTTTTCTGCTGCTAAACACTGAAGGCACACTCTGCACTCCCAAAAGGTGGGAAAAATGTAAACACCACAAAGATTATTGGTTATTGTGAGCGAAACCATAAAAACTACATTTTGCCAGGCTTAGTACAAAAGGCTTAGGAAGGGACTGCATACATCCATGAACATACGAGAGCTTGGTGGGCCCTTCACCCTGTGTCTTGAAAAGAAACCAAGTGATACTCTGTTTATGGCTCTGCTATGAGATGAGGCACACTGCTGCTGGTAATGCCAGCAAGGAGGTAGATGCAATGAATGTAATTGCCACAGTACATGGCTACATGCTGGAGGCACAAAGTATCAAAAGTATCCTAGGGGTCCCTGATTTAGACAAACACTACAAAAGGTGCCCAAGAATGCATGCGCCTTGCAGGCATGAGCATCCAACACTGCACACCCTACTATTTATTACTATTAAACAAACATTCTCAAACTTCTATACAGTAAAGAGATTGTGTGTTTTACCTATTCGTTTAACTTGGTAACTGGTCAAAGTGTGAAGATCCTGAAAGACAAGACTGTTAATGAGATGAAACAATCACGTTTACATCAGCTGCAAATGCATGTTTATGCACTGTGCAGGGTCCTCTAAAGCAAAAACAAATTGTAAATGTGTAGGAGAATCCAACATGGCAAACTATTCTTCCCACAAGGCTGGCGAGGAGGTATCTGGACAGGTCCAGGAGCACCCAGAGACATGCAATAGTCTCCCAATGGAACCAGAATCGGCTTGTTGACCATTTTATGTCAGCCAAACACAATTTAGTCAGAACTTGTACAGCAAACATTTCAAAGAAAGCAACCTGTCAACGATCCTGACACGAATGGCATCTTCAAAGACAAATGAATAAACAATAGCTTACTACAATCGCCGAATGACTGTAAAACATTAAAAGTCTCTAAAACAAAAACAGAATATTTAGCTAGAGTAATTAGCCAACCTGCTGTCCAGATTTTCAAATTTACCAACCTTCTGAACTAACTTTAAAGAGCTGCCAGTGACATGTTAGAAGTACAGAATTATAATTGCATTTCCACATTAATAGGGGACTTTTCACAAAGAGCAGAGAGACTTGATGGGGCTTTCATCCTCCATGTTTGGTGGCTGCTTAGTAATCTGGGATCTTAAGAGTAATTATAAGTGACTAGAGCCATTGCTTTGAGTGTATTTCACTGTCTGGGCTGAAGCTTAAACCAGTTTTCATTTTGTAACTAAAAGGAGCCAAAAGAGAGACTCAATAAGTAATTCATTAAATGCTCAGCTGGAAGCGATTCACTGAACAGGTGCCCTGCAGGGACAGGCTGACAAAACATTACAAACCAGACTTCAGCGCTGCTTATAGACGCTTGACTCTCGTTTTGTACAACCCCATGAAAAGCTTTAAGAACCAAAATACAGAAGTAGGAGATTTCCATATGAATTGATAAGCTGCTCTTCACTTTGGTCCACAAAGCTTCTACTCTCCACTTACGTTTTATAGTTCAACAGGTTTGGAAAGCTCCACATAGTAAAACATTCTGTGGCTTTCATTCAGCTATTAAAGTGTAGACTGACTGTCCTTTTACACCACGTGCATTGGGGTGCATTCCTCAATACGGGCCAATTTAAAAAACAAACCGAAATCTATTGTTTCCAATAGGCTCAGTTCACATCAAAGCATTGCACTAGTTTGCACTTGAAATAGAACACACTGAAGGAAATTTATCAAAACTGGAGCAGACAAAATTTGGAGCACTTGCCCATGGCAACCAATCAGCTTCTTTCATTTTCAATGCTGAACTATACAAATTGAAGAGAGAATCATATTGGTTATTAAGGGCATTCTTATCCAGTTTTTATAAATTCCCCCAACTGTGTGTATATGCAGTGCAAAGTACTACAATGCACCACACCATGCTGTAAGGGACTTTAAAGGAAAAATAATGTATTTTGGACCCTGCTGTATGAAAAACAAACCTGCACATCAACCGCAATGTGTTACATAAATACATCAATGCAACGCAATGCGTTAAAAAAAAAAAAAAAAAGTGAAGGGACCCAGCGCACGTCAACTGAAGTATGATTAAGGCCCATCAATGTCCGCTACATGCAATGGACATGGTCAAAATCCAGCAGAAAGAACCTTTTATGTAAGCAAGCAATACATAAAAATATTTGATGCGATTCAATGTTTTTATACACGTCATACCAAAATCTAGATTTTCTTTGATATAAAGTGTGAAGATTTTCCCTATACTGGCTATGTACAGTATGTGTCAATCCAGTGCAATCCTAAACTGCTGAACACCTGGCCTGAGAATACCAGGGAAAAGATAAACTTCCCTTATGACTGTAAGCTCAATGTATCATTACAGATAAAAGCTGATCAATAAACTTACAGACATAATAGAAACAGTTTACACTGCCATGTTTCTTGACCTCCTACCCCAGAGACAGGTCATACAGCACTTTAGGCCTCATTCACACACAACACGAGCAAAATTGTATATATGCGTGTATATATGAGCGTATATGCGTGCACTATTTGCATTCCCAGAATGCATCATTCCTAATACAAATTTTAATGGACTGTACGCGTAAACATGCGCATGCACGTAAAATACGCATAAATATGCTGCCCGACGCATCTTGGTTCCATTCTGTTTTCGCGTATGTTTACCCTACGCAAATATACGGCTCCATAAGCGGCTATGTGTATGGAGCTATTTATTTGCATATGCTACAATACGTGTATACGCACGACAGTGTGAATGAGGCCTAACATGTGAGCACGGAGTTTAACTTGTGTCACGTGTGAATGTGTGTTGCGTTAAGGCAACCCATTCATTTGAGGGTGGCCATACACTGTTCTTACAGTGGGTGGCCCTGCCGGCTTGAAAAAAAAGTCAAATATTCAATTGACCTTTGCTGAAGGAGCCGATTTTTTAGCAGAACAGTTATTGCGGCCATTTAACAGCAGTCATTGTTCATGTAGTCTCACAGCAGCAGGCACCAGTCGGGTACAATAGTACCAGCAGGAGATTCATGTATCCACGCTGTGTAGCATGGATGGAGGAATCTATTCGTATATGGATGGCTTTACTCATCAAAAAAAGGGAGCATGAACTATTTTTTAGCAATGCAACGCAGCAAAAATCAATGGTAGCACATTATCATGTGTTGTGGTGCACTGCAAAAAAGGTGTATTGGATTGGCATTCAGAACCAATGAGTAGTGCCATGCAATATTGTAAATGGCCCTTGAAGGATAGAAAATCTCTCCAATAGGTATAGAGGCAGCAACAACTTTTTTTCTGTCTGTGCCATCATGACTTTGTGACACCCATTCCTCTCTTTTGTGTCCTAGAATCAGGTCACAGAACTGACAACATTTCTAACTCTTCCCCAACTCAAACAAAAACTAGAAAATGTTTTGGCTGGCAGAGTTCAAAGCTACCCACAGACATGAGATGAAAGTTGTCTGTTCTGTGCCGAAACCTATTACACTTCACTGTGAGCAATTCTACTTCTCTAGAACCAGTCCACAGTCAGGAGCCATCCTGGAGGTTGTACACAGTTACTTTGTGTTTGGACAGATCCCTTCTAACAGTTCTGTTTTACACAGACTCCTAATACTTTCATAAAGTTGTACACATATCCAAGTAAAGAACACAGCGAGCGGAGACCTGCCAAAGATCACAAAAAAGGAAGATAAAAGGAAATAAGCCCAGCTTCCTACAGCGGGTCAGTGCGGTTACTCTCTAAGCTACTTGGGCTATAGCAAACTCTCTTATTTGTAAAGCTGTAGTATTCCACAGAATGGTATGTGGTTTTCTTTTCACCAAATTGCTAGGATGATGTATGCACAAGCTAAATGACTAGGTCTGCTATAAAGCAACATTCACAAGCACACATGACCCCTGATATATTCTTGGGAATATAGACTATGTACATTACAGACTAGAGGTTTTTGTCACCAAACCTCGACCAACTTTCATGTGTATGCTTCAAATCTGGGAAAAAGTGTGCAGACCAGATGTTTCATAGACGTTAATACCACAAAAATATCCTCACAAAACCATCACTTGCAACATGGCTGTGTCAGGTCTGAAATGTGTTTAGCCATGAGTAAACGGCATTGGACAGTTTGGTATAGTCAACTTTCCTTAAATTTGTATGTGAGCCACAGCCAGATGCTATCTGTGAGATCCAAGTGGTGTGGCCTTCCCTGTCTGGAATATAACAGTATGGAGGGGTTAATGTTGGGTGATACATGGGTTGGAAAATACATTGTGTACGCACGTCAACATGTTCGTGCGCATTTGTACACATATTCACGACACACTATGGTGTGAATGCGGACTTAATGTGGAACTCCAAAATAAACAGCTAAATACGCAGTTCTAACACACATACTATTATACAGCCAACAGCTTAAAAATATTATATATAAAAATGTTTTTACTGTTCTACTTGTCCAAAAAAACTTGTAATTCTGTACAGCCAGTCTTGTGAAGCCTACACACCTTCCAAACAGCGCAGACTGGTAGGTGACGCGTTGCTTTCCTGGTTTGGCTATTCAGCCTTTTATTTCACCTCTATGCTTTTTCAATGGACAGTGACACAACATTCTCATTTCTGTTCATTTTATCAAGAAGGTAATCAAGGAAATAGTAAAGCTGTATGTAGCTATAGAAGAGTGTTCTTTGATTGTGCAGTGTGGGAAAGGTATGTAAATCACTAGAGAGGCTGAAAAAAATATAAGAAATCTTTTGACAGGTAAACTATAAACATATAATATACGGTGTATGTTTCAACTGGATATTTACTTTCTTGCCTGAAGTTACTGGGACAAAAGAGATTTTGAAAGTCTTTTCCTGCAGAGTAAAAGGTGAATATATTTTTTGTCCATTATCTGAAAGTGAGCTTTTCGGGACCATAGGATTTCAATTATTAGACATGCCCAAATATTTCAGATGCTGGTGAATGTTCCATGGACATAATTCTATGGGCCTGTGTCAATGGGTTTGTGTTGAAGGAATTAGTTTGACATCCATTTGAGACTTTTCAGAGATCATTCAGGTACATTTGACTTGCCGTTGACCTCCTTCTGACCTGCATTTGACCGCTTCAAGCAGATTTTGAATTGTATGGGAAAGCAAAACTCACTGGGCACAAACAAAAGCCTGTCAAGACAGACCCTATATGTATGTTGTGTGGCCATGATTGATGGCATGGGAACAACGCATGCAGCAGGGAAAAAAAGTTATTAAAAAAAGGCAAGACAACCTTTTAGTAAGCTCAGACCAGGCTTCTTCATGACTCAACTGCGGTGTAACAGTAATCATATGATAAACCTGTCTGTTTCCATATGGGATCCTTATGGAGTGCTCTAAATGTATTTTGTTTAACGATCACCATTGGAACCAGCGACCATGAGTCCATGTCTACGGATACCTTTATACCTCTGCATTATGTCATCAGTCATCACAAAAGGAGTCACACCTGTTACTGACCATCATAATCTGCTTCTATGTTGCTTCAGCTTTTCCATGTCAATGGACAATAGCAGCTATTTGACAGGTTTACAAGACTCCAGAGGCTGCTAAGAAAACAAACCTTCAGAAAGGGTTTTAGTAGGGGTCCTCGTTATTTCAACTTGAAACAAAACAAATGCAGAGAGAAGGCCCAACACTAATTACAAACTAAACGAGGAAACCACTTAGGTAACTCATAACTAGCCAGCTGTCGGGGACTATCAACTCACAGCAGGACCTTCCAGTGGTAGCCATGTACAAATGGGAGGCACTCAACCCGACCAGGAAACCTTTACTGTGAAAAATACAGAGATAGAATAAGCATCAAGATTAGCAAGTCAAAACTCCTGATCTGCCTGTTCAAGTCAAGTCTATAACGAAAAAAAATGCCGAAGCTATTGGGCTAGCATGAAAAGAAAAGGCAGGTCGAATATGTCAGTCTATATATACGGAGTATGGGGGGGGGTGAACAGATCGCTATTGTCAACTTTCCAGGACAAGGCTCCAGACAAAAGGAAAGAAAGATGTTGACTACATACACTATTAAATGTAGTCTTTTTTTCCGTTGTTCATGCCCAGGTGCTAAAAAAAAAAAAAAAGAAAAAAAAAAAAAACCACAACTGATTCCCCAATTGACACTAAAAAGCATTGGCTGATTTAACTGCTCGGTCAAGAATTTTCACACCAACACCTTCAACAAAATCCAACTATAAAATATTTTTTTTTAAATCAAGAGGTGCCAATGGGGCCACACACTGCTTAAATTGTGGCTGCGTCAGTGTATGGTGAGCATTTAAGTGACTTGAGTTTGCATTCAATATTATATATGTCTTCGGTTTCTAAAAGTCTGGGCATTTTTCTGCAAATTAGCTTTAATACACTTGTGTATGGGTAAGATTTAAGCCAGCCACATATTGAAAAAGGATACTGGCAAATAGAGAATACATGAAAACAGAATTGAAGAGCCAGTGGGTCCAACCAAAGGAGCCACAAGGCAGTTTCAAAAGAACCTTATTAAATCATTCAGCTGTAATGCTTTATTGGCCGGGATCGATTGGTCGTGCACAATTGCAGACAGCGATTGCCGCGCAGCCCCATTGATTTCAATGGGGTACATCCGTGCAGCAATCGCAGAAAAAAAAAAGGTACATGTACATTTTTTTTGTGATGCGCGGCTATTTTATCGTGTTCAGTTGCATGGGCAGAATCCTGGCAGGAAACCACGCGATCCGCCCGGCGAAACTGAGAAAATAATGGTACCGCCAGCGTGATCGTCATCTGTGCGGTATCATGCAGTGTGAACCTGGCCTCAGTCATGGGCAAAACAAGGAAGTTCTGATTTTTTCTCAACCTCAGATGTTGCATAATTATTCTAGGATACTTATTTAGAAAGTACTAGAGCCAAACTCCTTTCCAGAAGGAGGTCAGCAAAGGTATCACTCGTATTGCTTACTACTGACAACAGTAAAAAAGGAAGAGGCACATATAATTTGTCAAACACAATCTCTCTGTACATAATCCCCACTCCTATGAAGAGTCACAGACAGGCTTGCATACTACAAAAGTACAGCAATCAGCCATAAAATGATGACCGACAGGTGAAGTGGAGGCAGCGCGATGCTTCGGGCAATGTTCTGTGGGAAATCTTGGATCCTGCCATTTATGTGGATGTTACTTTGACATGTAATACCTTACGAACCATTGTTGCTGACCAAGTACACCCCTTCATGGAAACAGTATGCCCTGATGGCAGAGGCCTCTTTCAGCAGGATATTGTACCCTGCAACAATTGTTCAAGAATGATTTGAGGAACACAACAATGAGTCTGAGGTATTGACTTTGCCTCCACATTCTCCAGACCTCAATCCAAATCGATTTGGGATGTGCTGGAAAAACAAGTCCAATCCATGGAAGTCCCACCTCACAACTTACAGGACTTAAAAGGATCTGCTACTGACGGCTTAGTACCAGATATCACAGCATACCTTTAGAGGTCTAGTGGAGTCTAGGCCTCAAATGGGTCAATTTGGTGGCAAAAGTGGGACCTGCTCAATATTAAGTGGGTGGTCAAAATGTTATGGCTGATCAGTGTATATGGCTGTGTACCACTGCAGATGACCACACACACACACACACACACACACACACACACACCTCCTGCTCTGGAAAAAAGCATTCATCATCTATCCACATATAAATACAGAATTGGACCAAAAGAAACTGACATATATGTAGGCTGCTCTGACATATCACAGGAACGGATAGGAATGAGTTAAACGTTTTTATCTTTAAGTTATTGCAACCTTCACAATGACAATACACAGTGAGTGCATATTGATGTACAGTAAAGTATGTTTTAACACACATTAACACATAAACATAGCATGCAAAAACAAATGTGAAATCGGCCCCTATTGTTTGGTTTGATGTTTTAAGCTCCCTTTTCCCCATTGTTCTTATATTGCAAGTGCAGAGCTAAGCCTAGAAGACAGTTTACATTGGGTGTTGGCACATATACCGTGTAGTCTTTATACAGGTTAGGTCAAGTGAAATAAAAAAAAAAGTCAAAGTCTCATATGTCAATTCTATCATTTGATCCAAGATCTCATATTACATGAGGCAGACTTGAAAACAGACCCAAGAAAGATGCTCATATCTATATTAATGCCTCCTAGACAGAAGGCGCAACCAACACCCTAGTATAGTGTAGCAGAAGAATTCCAGACACATTCATAGTGCATTCTAAAATGAGATATACTGTATATCACAGCACAAATTACAGCCTTGAAAAGAAATACATACTGCTAAAAAAAAAAAAAAAAAAAAAAGTATACATTTTGTATAATACAGCTTTGATGTCTAACCGAAGGCATTTAGATGTCCAGCACAAAACCCGAAAACACCACAGTCTCGCCTTTTGGACAAGTTGGCAGAGTTGTGCAAATCATTCATTTTTTAGCCCTTTTTGCCATTTATGCATCCAGAACTGCTTGCACAGATATAGCCATAAAATTGTACAGAATCAGTATTACCTTTCAGGCTTCTTAGCCCACAATGGTACAAGATATGACTATAAGCTCTATGGTGTTGGGCTTGCGAGTCCAGAGGATACAACCATTAGGGCCATGGTGAGGTGGTATAAAGGGAACCAAAAAGCCCACCTCAAAAGTACTGCGACATATAGCATTGCCTTCTTATAACAAGATATTTACATGTCCTCGCCTTCGGCACATATATTTGAGTGTGAAAAGCAAACCAGAAAGGTTTTGATCAATTTTAAATTTACCATTTACACATTCATAAACTGAGATTTTATTTTCCAATAGGTCTAGTTTTATTAGAAATAAATAATAAATACAAGTATATTTATATAGAAGTGCATCCATGACAGGCAGTCTTACCCACATGCTTGAAGGCTTCTTGCGCAGCAACTATCTAGGCCAGACAGGTTCATCTCTGTGAATTACTCGTCTACATTGTCTTATCTGATCCTTCAGACATTCAGGTCTATTTGGCAGCACTACTGTAGAATGACCTGCTGTCCTTTGGAGCAACAACATGCCTTTGCTTTTTGCCACATGGTTTCTGCTGAAGAGGAAGATCAGCCAGCCAATCTGAGGCTCTGTTCACACCTAGGCGTATCGAATATGGGGGATTCGCGGTAAAAAAAAAACATGCGACAAACACGCATTTGAGGGCTACTTGGCTGTATCCCAATGGAAACGCTCAACAAAAACGTCGCAAAGAAGCTCATGTACCATTTCAGTCGTAGGCCGTTTTGTAGCACGTTCAGAGGGGCTGAAATACGGCAAGGTGTGAACCATACCCATAGAAAGCAATGGGATTTTCATGTTTGAGCGTTTTGTAGAGTGTTCATAGAGCGTTGAACGCGCTACAAAACGTACAGGTGTGAACCAGGCCTGAAGCCTGAATCTCCTCTTCAAGGCTGGGTTCACACCTAGGCGTATTAAATATGCGCGTTTCGCGTCGTGCGTTTTTACCGCGATTCGCAGTAAAAAACACGCGACAAACACGCGTTTCCGAGGGCTACTTGGATGTATCCCAATTGAAACACGCGACCAAAACGACCCAAAGTAGTACATGTACTTCTTTGGGCGTAGGCCGTTTTGTAGCGCGTTCATACAGCCTGTAATACGCCCAGGTGTGAACCATACCCACAGGAAACAATGGGATTTCGGTGTTTTTGAGCGTTCGAACGCGCTACAAAACGCCCAGGTGTGAACCAGGCCCAACAGAGATTTCATGACTAAAGAACTAGTCTTTTGGTTATGCAATCTGCACTAACGGGAGCAGCATTTTCATCGGGGCAGGCAGCAATTTCAGCCTGTCTATGACAGGTTTTTTTAACCTATTACTGTAAGAAATACACTAAATCAAAAAATGTGCTAATTGAAAATCGCTCTAGTTTGACCTATGAACTGTAAGAATACAAATTGGCCATAAGACAATGGAATATGAACTCAACGGTCATCCACTGTGGATACAGTTTAAATAACGCAGATTATTGTGCAACTAACCAACAGGAGGCTTTTACTTTTGCCATTGTGGTTTGAAGCCTCATGTCAATGCCCAGTGTTGGTTCACACCAGATGCAGTTGTGATGCAAACTGTTCCGTTAGGCAGCTGCATCAAAACCCGTCACAATGCTTTCCAATGCACCAATGGGATTTCTGGTGCTCTACTCACACGAGTGCAGTCCGTTCCGATGCAGTTAGAAAAAATACTGCTTGCCCCATTTTAGCTACACCTGATCATGGACTGCACCTGAAAGCCCATTTTAAGCGTTAAAAAAGCATCAAAAACGTGGTATAAACGCAGCAAAACACATTGCACTGCAGCTGTGCAGACGCACACAGTACTGGTGTGAACTAGCTCTAAGGAAAAAAACGACCCCAGCCTGAGATGAAACTACGGTAGACTGAAGATCACTGTATGTCTGTACAAAGATATCAGTAATAGATCTAATGGATTTAACACAAGCTTATCACTATACCAATACCAAGGGGGCCCATCAGCTTCTTACCATAGCAAGCTCAGTATTTACATACTATCCCCTATCTGCTGCAAACACAAGATTAAAAGTAGTAATGATGGATTTAGTGCAGTGCTCTCTGGTCAGATAAACACAGCACAGACTGGAGGACTGGTTGGGATTAGTCAAGCAGGCGGGCTGATAATGAACTATTTATAAAGAGCTAGGTGAGCAGGACTGACCTTTGTAAAGCCCTCCATTTCTGCACTGACTTGGCAGCCTGTTGATAAGTCCCAGTCTTCTTAACTGAACCTTCACAATAGCAAATGAGTCATAGTATCTGTACATAGCATGCTTACATCCACTGATGAATGAAAGCGCTGTGCCAATATAATATCTCTTTGCACTGATTATTCTTTGATGAGAAAACACACTTTTTCCCCAACAAATGCCATCTTACGATTTGTGCCAGCTTTGCATATGCAGATTGGTACAGATCAATACAAGAATGTTGAGCAACAAATACAGTTAGGATGTATTTAAGTAAATACAGTAATACCTTGGTTTACGAGCATAAAATTCGTTCTGGAAGCATGCTTGTAATCCAAAGCGCTTGTATATCAAAGCGAATTTCTCCATAGGAAATAATGGAAATTCAGATGATTGGTTCCACAACACAAAAATATTCATATAAAAATGATTACAATACTGTACTGTAATATAATACTGTACAAAATATAAAGAAAAATATACCAATTACAGGTACCTTCGTGGCTGGTGTGAGGGGGACAAGAGAGAGAAGGATTATTGTGTAGGACGATTTTCACTATCACTAACGGAATCACTGCTACCTCTTGCCTCAATGGAATCTTTTTCATTTCTTCAAACCTTAACAAGCAATCTATCCAATGTGACATTGCATTGTCGTTAAATAGACTCATTGCTCGCACTGCTACAGCCTTATTCGGGTGGTGCTTTTCTACAACATTTTGCTCTTATTGCAAGACATTGTTTGTATATCAAGGCAAAATTTTTCAGAAATGTTTGCTTGTCGTCTTGCAAAACACTCTCAAGCCAAGTTACTTGTAAACCAAGGTATCACTGTAAATGTGATTGTGGGAGGAAACATCATTGTACACTTCTAGTACAGGATATCTACAGGATTATATCACATCTCTTTATGGCCTACAATGGCTGAATGTGCAGAATAGTAAGCTCACGTACACAAAGACATTAGTTCAGATTGTGCATCTCTAGCCGAGACATAGGGTCAGCCTGCCTTTGGTCATACCCGTTGCATGGTGGATTGACGGAATTAGTAGTTTTCACAGGAAAGATGGAGGTTGTTTTTGCTTTTTTTTTTAAGCTAGTCTTATATTACATATTAAAAAAACAAGCTAAAGCATCCTATCCCTAAAAAAAAATGGAAATTTTGCTTACCTGCCAGCACCCTGCCATCCAAACGAAACTAGGTTAAAATAAAAATACTCACCTCTGCCTGGCTTCCAGGAGGCATGGGTGACTACACCATGCCCTACATCTGCCCACTGGGCATTTAAAATCCTGTGAGAATGCATCCCAGCCCAATGCAGGAATGCATTTTCACTTGATTTCACATGGCCAGAAGGAAGCAGTGTGGGGCATTGTGGTATATTAATACTTATAAAGCCCTATGGTTATCCCTTTTTCTTTTATAGCTTATTTATTTGGGCAGTGGGGGACTGGCAGGGAAGGGGACCTTCTCGTATGAAAGGTCACCTTCAGTATAAGGATAACTGTCTCAGAGCCTTTTTTTTAGTTTTAAAACAGAAAATCGGCAGAGCCAGCTCCCAGATTTCTATGCTCATAGGTTGACTTTTATGGTGTTTTATTCAAGGTACAAAATCACAAACACACATAGCAATGTGATGCTTTGCTTAAACTACTTGGCGTGGTACGAACACCATATTGCAGTTGCACATTCCATACAACTCCCTGCAGAAGTATTGCTTTTAGTAAGGGCAGGGCATATAGATCAACTGTACTGCCTTCACATGGAAATACAATCAGAGCTGGACACCTGTTTGTGAATCTGGAGATTTTAGCCACAAAAGGCAAACAAGACAAACAGCAGAATGGCTCCATCCCACTGAATGTGAATAACCGTTGCGAATAAGTATCATGATCAACCAGAAGCCCCCCCCCCGCTGTGCTTTTGTTTTTTATCTTCCTTTTGGACAATGAAGGTCACTAAATAAAAACCAAAAGCCATTTCCTCTAAAGTTCCAGCAGACACTTCTCACTTTGTGCTCTAACACACAGGTGTATTTTTAATGCCGTCAGATGCTTTTTTCTTGTGCCTCTTGTGGTATCTTTTGTACCTTCACTACAAAGCGATGCCTATAAATAAGCATATCTTACAAGTACTACCAGAACCAATATCTAAATTTTACCAATTTTTCTCCACATCTCTGGTCAACACAAAAGGACAACCTATTATGCTATCCAATTCTTAGGGAAATGAGGCGCGGTTTGAGAAATGCTTGTGATAATTCAGTAAGGGTCAATCCATGTAGGGTATTCATTGGAAATGCTGGTTAGTACACGCAAAGAGAATTTCCTAATAATTATAGGAAAGTCACCATGCAACTGGGTGCCAACTGTTCTCTTTTCAATGGAAAAAAAAAGGGAGACCCAACACGCATCCTGCACGCAACCATCAGCTGGGTCATGAAGAACATTGGGCTGGCCATAGAATGGTAGTTGTACTTGTCACAATGTCCTATACAATGATACAGAGAATTTACCGGCCCAATGTGAGCACTATGAAACTCTGTCACTGAAATAGCTCATGCAAGCGTCCTTCTACCACTCTTGGCAGTAAGAACCTAATCAAGGAGACTTGAAGGCAATAGCAGTGCATAATGTGCCTTTAAGAAGCCCATATGCGTCCCAATTATAAACTTCATTAGGTAGCATTACTGACTGGTTGTTGCAGAAAAATACAGCTTTCTGCCAGATATTCTGAAAACTAAATGTGCCTCTTGGAGACTTATTCATGGATTAGGCAGGTTATGGTTGACTTCCATCATCCGCCATCCTCAAATAATCTGATGCGCCGACTGTCTACACACAGCTCCCCTCTTCCTCTGCTAAACGGTTACGCTCATCAGACCAGAGCCTTCCCATTTTGGAGAGAGCTGGGCTTAAAGACAATGCGAGATGGCCCGATTCAGACTATTCACTTCTGACCATGGCCAAGACCCAATGTTCTTAAAAAAAAAAAAAAAGGAGGAACAAGAACCATGAAGAATGCAAAAAAACCAAACCCAGATTGTGCACATATGACAATAAACAGGTTTTATTTTGCTGTGCAAAACACAAGTTCGTTTAATCACATGAAACATGGTAATTTTAGAAGCTAAATTCCTGGAATCAAGTTGAGGTCTATTTCCAGATCTACCCTGGCCACGTAGCATGCTAAATGAATGAAAACAACAACAAAAAAACTTTTTAAAATCTGTGATACATTAAATATCTCTCTAAAATCCAAGTCATTTGAACACCATATTGCCTGATATTTCCCTGGCAAAGCTGGCTTGGAGGAGGGAGGGGACATGGCACCAATATCTCATATTGCAATGACAAAGTGCCACCTATGCCATGTTTAAGGGCCCATTCACACCACATCCAGGTCATCGCCAGACCAGATTGTTTGCGTTACCCAAAATGCATCCGTTACCCAAAATGCATCCTAATGTATCCCTACGCTAGTTCTGTCCTCTGTTCACACCTGTGCAGACCGTTCCAGACCAGAGCAGAAAAATGGTGCATGTCTCATTTTTTCTTGTCTGGCATGCAATTGAACTGCGGGCAGGTTCACACCTTCTTCTGGGTGTGTACTTTGCCAACATACATCGCTCATGGTAACACACCCTGCATCTGCATGTCATGACCACAGCAGGTTGATGATGGCAGCCTGGTCACTGACTTGAAGCACAAGGTTGAGGATTGGAGCCCAGAATATGGTGGCACAAGACATGTTTTGTTTCTCACCATCTGCAATTTCTTGTGAAACAGCTACCCACATTTCAATATAAGTAGAGCAACAAATTGCACTCACTTTGATGTAGTTTCAACTACAACAGCAAAGTAAGGCTCCACTTCATGCTTACATATTGCCAAAACCCAGTGCCCAACTTTTGCAGGTTTTCTCTGGTTGTTGTTGTCAATGGAGCTGGCGCCTAAACAAAGTCCTGCTGGGTCCTGGATTGATCAGACTTGCTCCTGAATTACATATTCATTTGTCCACCTCTGTCATACACTGATTGAAATGTGGCCATTCCCTGCTGAATCAACAGAAATTAAATCCGTGGGTGGTCCTGCTGGCAACACCCGACTCAAAAGTCAACTAAAAGTCAGATGGAAAATTGTAACCCAAACAGTTACAAATCAGCTGCAGCCACTGTTCAGGTATTGTGACAGCCACAGGAGTCAGAATCAACTTTTCCCAATGAGCAGCTCGAAAAGCGCTTTTAACTGCCCAACACAAGAAATCATATGATTTTCAATGGCCCTGGTTCACACCCAAGCAAAAAAACCGCAAAACGCCCGAAAAGGTACAAGAGCTGCTTTGGGCAGTTAAAAGCACATTTTTGCTGCGTAGACTTATTGGAAATGCCCAAAAACGTGCAACAGAAGCATGCTGTACATTTTCCTGAGCGTTTTTGCTTGTTCCATTGCCCACAATAGTTTATGAGCTGCCAATCAAAACGCGCATCTTCAAGTACGCGCATACAAACGTATAAACACGCAAAAGCGGTGCCACCTAGGTGTGGACCCAGCCTTAAGGTCTGGGCGTTTACCTCAATGCTTTCTCTGCATTAGGGTAAAAACCACCTAGTACCCTTTTCTCCCCCAATCTTACCTGTCAGCGACACTCGTCCCCGTCGCGATCCTCCGTTCCCTGAACTTCCTGGTTGCGCAGGGAAGATAGTGATGGCAGAGAAGTCATAGGCTCCTTCTGCCATCAAACTGTTGGGCGGAGAGGAGGAGCGTGGCCTGCCACAGGGCTGTGTGTGCTTCTATAGACGCACACAGCCACTGCGGGCACGAGCATGCACGGGTGCCTCTATTAGACCATGGAGTCACCCGTGCATGGGGCGGGGGGAAAAAACGTTGCTTGGAAATAAAAAAAAGGTATTAAAAACTTTTAAAAGGAAAACGGCAACAGCCTCAGACAAAAGGTGGGTCCCCTTGTAGCAAATACAAAAAAAAAGGAAAGGTTCAATATGACTAACTCATGCTCAGGAATCAAAGTCCAACAATACAGAAAAGAAAAAAAAAAGTAATTATAAATATTTACAAGAAGAAAGCATACAGTAACTAAATGACATCACAGACTGCTGATGCATATTGCATGTCTCACACTGCAGATTTGTAAATTCATTGTGAGATCTCTGTAATACTTTAAATCTCCAGCTGGAAATGATTTAACATTGTTTTTATGACCCCCTCCAAGTGGAAGGAATAATAACACAGAGAGCATTATGATTCAGCCTGTGTCATCACTAAATCACAGTAGGTGTGTAAATAGGAAGGCCCACAGGCAAGCAAAGAGGAGTGTTCTGGAAAGTAGAGACACATTATATTCTGTAAGTTTAAACAAAAAGAATAGAAGTGTAAATTCACCTTGCAGATCAAAAGTTACAACACTGATGGATGGATTGGACCCTATTACCTATTTACTTAACGTGAACCTTTGGCCATTCTGGGCACATGGAAGCCCGTGGGTCATTACAGGGCAGTGTTACTTTTTCTGTAAAGCATCTAGCTTATCTCAAAAACTGGGCACTGTAGCAACCATGTGTCTTTGCCTCTGTACCAGCAACACTGCATACAGGCAATTAATATACCAAAGGATCAACTTCTGCCAATGGAATAGGGTCACCAACGCAGCAAATTTCAGCTGATTCAGCAGGCATTTCTTCCCTAAATTAAGAGTACGGAACATCAAGGACAGCCATCTCCATACTCGTCTGTTGCTGGGGCTGATGACACCTGTACCTGCTGGAGCGGCAGCCTGCCTGCCTTATTCCATGATGCAGAGGGAACACCAGAAGATAGCTCCTTTCATATAGTTATCAGGTGTCCCCACAACTGCCACCTAAAGGACTAACCTGGAAGAGGCATCATCAGGACTCACATACTTACTCTTGGAAGAAACCACTGTGCCACTGAGTGACATCACCACTCCTGGAAATGACATCAGCAGGACCCACATGCTTCCCCTTAGAACCATAGACCACTGTGACAAAGAGTGACATCACCACTCCTATAGGTGGTGCTTCCCCTTCCCCATTCCTATTTGCCAATGAGACAGCCCATAATATCCTCCTATCTAATGGGTGTGACAACAGGAAATAAGGGGAAATCTCCCTGCTTCCTGTGTATTTTATGGGAGTCAGACAGAACAGGAAGAAATATAATCTCCTCTAAGGCAACATGGACAGCATTTCACAATGTGATAATATATCTAACCCCTTCCCCGCACTATCCAAAACCTAAAAAAAAATTAAAACAAACAGGTTGCGTTGGGCTGTAATATTAGTGACTAGCATTTTAGGATGTTGGCAGCCAGTATCTTGATGTTGGTTAAAGTTTCCTTTACTTGGTGGCGGACAACAGAGTCACAACATGACCCCATCACATCAAGAACATTCATATCCATATGGGAGAAGCCAGCCCACAATCACCACTTGTCCTAGGCAAAAGACAAATGGATTTATGTCTTCAGCTTAAACATTATTTTACTATCAAAAGAAGATTTAAAAAAAAAAGAAATCTGATATTTAGGAACGTATACGTTTGACATTTATTCAGCCAAGTTTGCAAACAGAACTTCTGAACAGACGACTAACAGGTGCGTGGAGGGGGAACAAAGCGTTCTTCTATATCACTATCCATACAACCTTGATTAACTCCGCCTGACATTCAACACAAGGAACCGGTTAACTCTTCTACTGCTCAAAGCAAAAAAAAAAAAAAGGAGCATCATAGACACAAGAATCCAAGGATACAGAGACAGTGACTGGATGACAAGGGATCGTGTGTCCTGCACCCAGTGCATGTGTACTCAGGGCTCCTTTGTGTCGTGTTTACAAACCTCATATCTACATAGTGAAAGGGGAGGAGGTGCCCGTGCCTGGTGCCATGTGTCTTAGATGTGCGCCCTGCTGTCTGCTCCATCTAATAGGGGATTGTCACTTCTACATGACAGGCTCTGTGACCCCGGGCCAGCACAGCCCAATCTTGGTAGTGCCAGTGAGCTCTGGCAATGTGCAGACACAAACGTCTGTCAGGTTCCACCATGACACCCCATTTCATGACTCAGAGTTGAACACCCAGGAGCCATGTCACAACTTACAGCCGGCGCCTAACGTTTGAGGTTTTCTGTAGTTGTCAATCTAGCGGACTCCTGCATTGGACATACTGGCTGCTGACTTCCATGTTCATTTCTCGACCCCTGATTTACACATATTGGTTTTCATGCTTTATGAACAATCAAGGATTTTTTTATGCACTACCATTGTCGTCAACACATCAAACAGACATCACGCTCATACACATAGTGCAGGTGTGAACTATGGAAAATAAAACAAAAAACAATGCCTAAGCCGTGTATATGAATTGATGTATATATAAATGGCCCAGAGAACAACTAGGTCATGACTAAATCAGGTGACACGTGTAAATGGACCCAGAGAGCGACTAGGTCACATCAAATCCTGAGTCACCCAAAATCACAGTTAAAAAGTTGATTTCTTGAGGCCTCATTAACACAGAATGGCTTGTCATGCATTGTGATACATCCTGTGACAGACAAAAGGCGACTGAAGTGTTTTCTGTAGGACCTGTTACACCAAGGTGATGTGTTTGGGGAAATAAAACAAAACAGCCTGCATGCCACATTTGGGGCGTGCTGATCTGCATTTTGCCTTTTAAATCAACACAGGACTTTAAAATAAAAGAACTTCAAATGCACCAAAAAGGTGCATTGACACATACAATATATTAAAATGAAAACTAACAGAGTTATTCACAAAAGGGTGAAGAGTTGGGAGAAGGCAGGAGAAATGTACAATCTAGGCCAAAATAGCTGATTTTGAAAAATTCTCCAATTCAGCTCACTTTCCAGTTCAGCTATGTTGTCCTAGATTGTTCACTTCTGCTGCCTTCTCCCGACTCTTCACCCTTTAGTGAATAACCCTGTATGTCTCTGATCACATTTGTGCATCTGCATTTTTTCATGCGATAGGCATTTTTGTTTTGGCCAATGAGGACAAAATAAAGTACAGATTGATAGGTGGGGGCTTGTCGTCATGAGGTAAACGGCACAAAAATGCATGTTATATGCGGTTTTCCATGTGCTCCCATTGAAGTCTATACGGCTTAAAACACACCAAAAAAGCACCCGCACCATTTTCCAAGGAAATGCAATGCATAGGTGTGAATGGGCCCGGTAATTAATATTGGGACTCCTGTTGTGCAACATTTGAAATGCGTCAAAGATTTAGATCATCGTTTGTCAGCAATGCTAACTGGCCAAATTTCGTTGATCGACCAAACAGATTGTTTGCGCATGCTCAGTGTTCATGTTGCGATTTTTATTGTATGAAAACACCACTAATCCATCGATTTTCATCCGTTTCGACAAAAGTTTTCTAGTTTGCCCGTTCAACCAAATTCGGCCAGTTGTACAGTAAATCGCGATCATGCACTTAACTGGCCGATTATCATATGAAAAAACGGATCGCATTTGTTTTTCGAACGATAATTGTAAGGTGTATGGGCACCATGAGACTCATCCCCAGCTGTGGACTGAAACAACTAAATTTCATATAATTCAATTTCCCAGAACTCGATAGACAATACGCCAATTCAGTGCTATGGGAGGCTGCTTCAGTTCATATGGGCTCTCTCCAGTTGGTCATTTAGTGAAAAGTGTTCAAAGATGGGGCAAAAATAAAACGATAACACAGCGGTGTGGAGCAAAGGATGGAGAGACTGAACAATAACGAATAGTCAATGTCTGATGTCCTGGTCAGTGTCAGACAATCTGGTTGCTGTTGTTAATGATTTGATTATTTGAGGCTAGGTTCACACCTAGGCGATTCAGATTCGGAGGTGTTTTTGCACATTTTCGTTGGCGTAAGGTTTTCAATGTATAGAGATGTCTATGGGGCCCAAACCACGCAATAGCGCCTGTACCTTTGTGCATGACAGGCGATTACGACCGAGCGACAAACCGCAAAAGGTGTGAACAGCCTCCCTTGACTTCAATGCGAATATGTGTTTTGCGCGATACATCACCTAGGTGTACATATATGTACAACATATCCCATGTCCTGTACATAATAGGGAGCAATCCGGCTGAGATCTAATCATAAAAGTAACAATAGATGTAAAACATGGTCTTGATTTCCCAGACACAATACAAGACATCTAAAGGCTCCTTTGCTGCAGTTTACTAAACAAGTCCCAATATTTGATGGAACGGATCCAGATTTACAAACAAGCATCATGCTGGAAATAGATCAGAACTTCCAGGTTCCATCTTCGGAGATTTGCTGTAACTTCAGTAAACTTTTATACAAGTTTGCCATTGTGAAGTGTAAAGCGCCAGCACGTGTAGCTGTGTATACAGGTGGTGGATGGCGATGAAAGGGTCAATACAAAATGTGCAGATCGGTTGGGGTCTTACCTCGGGCTCTATTCGGTGTTCTAGGATCCCGGAGCGATCTCTACCGCCTCTGATGAACTCCCATAAGGACGACACCGCCGCCTGCTCCGTGAAGCTGCTGAACAGATGTACCTGGTCAGTGTGTTGTTCCCTGTCGTGCTGTGCCAGACTGCTGCACTCTCTCCTCCCCAACCATACTGTGTTTACTCGCCTCTTGTCTTTTGATCTGCCTTGTTCCCTTTTGTACTTCCTTTCCCCCTGTCCGCTTTCCTCCCATTCACTTCCAAAGTGTCTGTGCTAGCAGGGACTGAGCTCCGGGACTGAGCACACCTCCCCCCTGTGTGTGTGTGGAGGGAGGCAGGGCGATCCATAGAACAATTGAAAGGCCAGCCTCTGGGAACACCCAGATTCCAAGCTGCAGGATCAGCTTCCATCCACTACTGCACTCCCCCGCTCCTTGTGAATGCTGATCAGAGGACAGAAAATGATCAAAAATCCCAATCTAGTGATTTGTATCCAGAGGATTGTCATTCCCGGGAGGCAGCAGGGAGGGAGCCTCAGGCTCTATGGTCTAGGGAAGCCTTCCTCAACTTCTGGAACACAGAGGAAACTCTGGAATAACTTTCACTCTCATGGAACTCCTAATAATGACTTAATCTGACCATACACCAAGGGAACGTTCACACCGAGCGCAGCGTAAATCGTATGATCCTGTGAGATCAGTGCACGCTATCGCACAACGCACTTTGCGGGAGTTACCTGCCCTGGGAGCGGAGGGTTACCTTTCATGTGAATGGCAATACAATGCACCTGGTGCACGGCAATGCATGCTAGGTGCGTTGTACCATAGTGTGCATTAATCACATGGAAGTGTCACTTAGATGTGACGTGGCCCTAAGGCTAGGGTGTCATCCAAACTTAATAAGGGCCATGCACTGTGTGTGAGTGCACTACAAGTGTCAGCAGTCCCTGTCCATTATATGACAGCCCTGTATGTGAGGGCACTAGAAGTGTCAGCAGTCCCTGCCCACTATATGACAGTCCTGTATGTAAGGGCACTACAAGTGGCAGCAGTCCCTGTCCATTATATGACAGTCCGTTATATGAGGGCACTACAAGCGTCAGCAGTCCTTGTCCATTTTATGAACAGTCCTGTATGCAGACATCTCAACTCTCCCGGAAGCTCCGGGAGTCTCCCGCTATTAGATAGCGGCTCCCGGCCGAGTGCTTCTTTCAGGTTGGGATCCCTGTGTATGAGAGGGCACTACAAGTGTCAGCATCCCCGCCCATTATATGACAGTCTTGGATGTAAGGGCACTACAAGTGTCAGCAGTCCCTATCCATTATATGACAGTCCTGTGGGTGAGGGCACTACAAGTGTCAGCATCCCCGCCCATTATATGACAGTCTTGGATGTAAGGGCACTACAAGTGTCAGCAGTTCCTGTCCTTTAAATAGGGACTGTTGAAACTTGTAGTGCCCTCACAGACAGTCAGTCCTGGATAAACACAGCGGGACTTAACAGAGCCACTGAGACCAGAGGCACAGGCGAGGAGGAACGTGCGGGCAAGGATAAACCTGCGGCCCAGAAGGGAGGTGCGGAGTCCTCAGAGGGCGGCCAGCTGAATTGCTGCTCCAAGTTCTTTGTGCCTGAGCGCAGGCTAGAAAAACCAAAATGAACACTGCTTACTGCGGTACAAAGCTCGGGACTGGCGGGCCAATAAAATCTTGTGATGGGCCTTTTCTGGCCTGCAGGCCTTGTAATCTACACATGTGCCCCAAGGCTGTATTCACACCTAGGTGTTTTGTAGCTGAAAGGGTTAAGCAGTACACAGGACTCAACCAGAAGGTTTCCATTGTGTTGTATGGCCTCTGTTCACACCTGAGTGTTCTGGGGCCTGTAGCAAAATGTCCGCCGCTGGGAAGAGTACATGAGCCACTTCTCCTCAGGTTTCTGCACTTCTGGCCTCATAGACTATAATGGAAATGTCTGGACACACGCGACACAAATGGTTTTACTCTTTTTTTGGTGTATTTTGCGCATTTTGTCGCAGAAGCACAATCTACCAGCTCAAAACACATGTAAAAAGACTTGTGAATATGCCTCAGTTTTTATGACAAACACACGTAAAAACGCGCAAAAACACAAACGGCGAGACAACAACGTGCGACTAAACACTGTCACCTATGTGTGAACGGAGACTGAGTGTTCTATTATCTGCAGCAAAACACCCGTCACTGAAAAAAGTGCATCAGATATTTTTTGGCCCAATGAATGTCATTTGTTGCGCATTATCTATTTATTATCTCCTCCTATTTGTAAACATGCCTCAAGCTGAATGAATCAGATTCAAAGCACTGTAACAAGTGTCAAGGCATAAAAAACACTTAACAACAAACATGAAAAAAGCATCTGACAGATTCCTACATTCAAAACAGTTCAGATGGACTCGCCTCCCCTGCACGTCTATTGTATTCTGGCAGTTGCTGTCACTATACATGAACAGTGACTGCACCTGATCAGCTGCAGTCACTGTTCGGCAGAAAATTTTAGGCCCGTCTCCTTCGACATCAATTGATTGTTTGACTTTTGTTGAGCCATCAGACCCACACGCTGTAAAAATGTCATCCGATTTGCAGGGATCACAGTGTAGGGCCCACCTATATACAATAGTGAGATGGTCAGTGGGAAGAATGATCCCTAAGCTGGTCATACACTAAGGGCCAGTTCACACTTAGGACACACAGGAAACAATCGTTTTCCATATGTCTCATTCACACCACATTGCAGGTGTGCTGGGGGATGCACTGCACTAAAATGCAAACTTGCTGCATTTTTTCACATCACACTGAATGCCACTGCAGGTCACCACACCACTACATCAGGGACATGCAGTGACAGGTGAGGCAACCCCCCCCCCC
>NW_017307185.1:475803-494589 GCF_000935625.1 Nanorana parkeri
GGGCCCACCCCTGCCCTAGGCTACAAACTACATGGGAGGAGCCTCCCTGTCCCTCAACTGCTCATCACTAGATGGTTGCTGTCAGTGTTTTTTTTTTCTTTTTTCTGATTGGATGTCTTGGACCAGTGGTGCTTTGCTATTGGTCCATACCATCTATAGAGCTCAAGCCTCTGACTCCAAATCAGAGGCTGTTGTAGCTCTGACCTTGTTGTGTTAGGTTACACACAGTAAACATGAACAACTTTAGCAGTGTGCCATACAACAGCATGCTAGTGTGAATGGGCCCTAATAGATTTCTTTCATTTAGCCCGTGCGCTGAACAGATGAAAACAAAAAGATTTCTCCATCCATGTTAAAGAGCGAGAATGGAGAAATCTCCAGCACCGGCCTATTGTATTCTGACAGCTGGCACCTGGGACTATGAATATGTGAACTGTGTCCTTCCCCATCAAGGACAAGCATAAGTGCCCGTGCACAGTAATGTGCGTTTATAATGCATGCTTTCCTCTTATCATGCTATAATCACACAGTGATGTGTATTTGTAGCTCGCATCTAAGCATATTTTTACAAAAGGTTACACTGAAGAGAATCATTTTACCCTTACCCTGCAGTAAAAGCGACACGCAGTACTGCACATTGTCATGCAATACCATTCATTGTGACCAAGTCTTTGGTCTGAACGAATAAATCCCCTGCACTCTGTAAAAAAAGATGTTTCATATTTTTCCAGCAGGCAATGTGTTAAAAAGGCTACAGGTGTCACTACTGTGGTATTCAGCCCTTCCACGTGTTTTGTGTGACACGTTCACTTACTATGCCTCGCGTGAGTAAGGTTACAGTCTTCAACTGTACTCAACTGTGCCCAACTGCGCGGCTGCTGATGTGCGTGTGCCTGCAAAGGGGTGGTGCACTCGATCTAGACACATCACTGATTCTTTTTGTTTTAATTACATTAAGTTCTATGGGCGCACTGCGGTGTGATACAGTTGAATGGCACTGTGGTGCACTTAAAAAAAGTCCTGCATGCCATACTTTTTTTAAGCCCACACCACCACAACGCTGTGGAGTGAACCGAGCCCACCCAGGACAAGGCGATTTGTATTCAGACTGCACTGGAAACAAACATCAGGTGTGAATGGGCCAAAAAGCAGTACTCTGGCCAGGGACCCTTCCTCTGTAAACATTACCCCCCCCCCCTTGCACCCCCTTCTAGCTAATCTGCCTAATAATTAAAAAATAACATATTCTAAATAATGATGCATCACGTTTTCACTGGTATGGACTGTGAGAGATCTTCTTCAGGTATTCACATCATTGCCTGGTGACATAGACATATTGAGGGGAATTTATCAAAACTGGAGCAGACACAATCAGGAGCAGTTTCCCATAGTAACCAACCATCTTCTCCTTTCAGTTTGTTCAGTTAAGCTTGGAAAATTAAAGAATCTGATTGGTTACTATGGACAACTGCTCCAGATTCTGTCTGCTCCAGTTCTGATAAATTCCCTTTATTGACTTTACATCGGCAGGGTCCTCACAAGTTCTGGTATGATGACGCAACAATGAGGGGTGCTGCAACAGCTGGTTGGTGGAAGGCTCGGACTGCAGCAGTGGACTATTGGTGTTCACTCCCAGAAAAGACATCATGGAGGGTCACAGGAAGGTAGAAAAATGGGCTTTGGAAGGGTATGTTTGAAAAAAAGTTTGTAATTGGGTTGGGGCAGAATGGGTGGTGGGAATGATTAAGGGAGGGGGACATCATTTGCAGCCAAATTGGGATAACACCTACTTTATGTTTGTTACATGTTCCTATCATATTGCATATCTTAAACATTACTGCTTACATTTTTGCTTGCGGTTTACTTGCTTAAAAATCCCACCATCTTTCTCTTCTGTGTAAGGCCCCATTCACACCAGGGCATATGCGTTTCATCTCGGTTTCCGCGCAAATTTTAAAATGGCTGTTTTGGGCGTTTTTAATCGCGGTTAAGGGCTGAAACACAATTATAAATGCCCAAAGACTCGCTAATCAGCGCGTTTCCATTTAAATCTGTATGGAAAAAAAGGCTCAGGGAGCATTTCGGGCGGTTGGCGGTTTGTATCACACAGAGTCGCGCGATCGTATGAATGGTCCCCATAGGAAAATCCGCACGACCGAACCGCCCTAGTGTGGACGGGGCCTAATGCAGGATCATCATGTCTAAGAAACAGACTAAAAAAGGAATTAGGTTTACATACAGCACATTTTAACCTCCCTGGCGCTAATCCCGAGTGTGGCTCGGGGTTAATTTTCAGTAGCAATATTCCATTACGGTATGAAACCATTTCACCTCAGATTTGTCCCTAGAGCTTTGTCCAGTGCCCTGCCTGCACTTTTACTGTTCTTTCTGCCTGGAAACTTGAGAACGTCCATGGCATCCAAAAAGCGTCCGCTGAGGTCAAAATCGTTTTTTGACCAGGTAGAAAACAGCGATAGTGATTTAGAATCACTTGCAGAAATGAGACATAGTGATTCATGGGGAAATTCGTCAACAACCACTGAAAGTGAAGACAGCGACGATTCTGCCACTGAGCTCAGTGATGTGCGAACTTGGTGCTCTATTGACTGGGGTACGGATCAGGCAGCGCCCCCAAGATTCCTATTGACTGGAGCATCTGGTATGAAAGTAGACGTTGAACACGACAACCCCTTTGCATACTTACAATTATTTCTGACCGATGAGGTTATTGAAAAAATTGTTACTAAGACAAACAGGTACACAGAGCAACAATTAGCTACATTGCATCGGAAGTTTTCAAGAAGCAGAAAGTGGGAACCAGTGACCAAAGATGACATTTGGAAATTTCTGGGCCTAATAATATTTCAGGGAGTGGTGGGGAAACTATTATTTATTATAGTATAATTTATGATTTCGTTTTTTCAAACTTTATCATACCTGGGATGTCTACTAGACTCTTGTTTGGACAGATTTAAGTGAGTTATTCCTAAGAATTACAGGCCTACAATATAAAACAACAAATTTCAATGCAAAACAATGTACCGCTTTGACATTCAAAAACCCTGACATAATCAGACCGCCAGGGAGGTTAAGAACTGGTTTTTGGTTTTCGGACACTGCATTGGCGTAAAGCCAACAGAGGTACTTTACTCCCTATGCAAATATCTACCTTCCAAATACTGCAAAGTCTTGGTTTTACTGAGATATTGCTGTTTATCTTAATTAATGCCCAAAATATCACTCGATGATGGCACACTGGCCAGTACCATGTTCTTCAGAGTGCATTGCCATGCTGACGTATGCACCTATCTCCAGTACAGCTTACTTTCCAACTGTCCAGAATGTGCCAGGACAGTGCCGCATTTTGTCCTCCTGTCCCTCCCAGTCTGTGCCCCGGGCTATAGCCCGAGATCACAGGGAAGTTCCCTGAATCTGTCACTGAACAGCCCAGCCCACCCCACAGCTTATTCATATGAATTCAGTGGTGGGATATACAGATCATTGAGCTGCATGATTTACAAATAAATAATGACTGATGCATTCATATGTAAAACATTGGTGGTCAGTGTAAATGCCCCCCCTACATTGGTGGTCAGTGTAAATGCCCCCCAACCCCCTGGCAAATCACCATCCTGGAAAATCACCCCATGGACCACACAAGCATAATTCTTAATCATAATATTCATCTTATGTATCATGTGTCATGCGTGGGTCCAGCCTTCTATATAAGAAATCTGTCAGATGGATATTATGTGCAATGTGCTTGTGTGGTCCAGGGGGGTGATATGCCAGGGGATAACTTCCCAATAATTATATTTTAATGGGAATTAAGATTGGAAGATGTTTTTAACAAAGTTTATATATTTAAAGTTTTTTCCCCATAAAATTGTCATAAAACTTGTATATGATAATAGTGATGGTGTTGTTTTTGTTTGTGTCCCATTTTCTCCGGGTACGACACCTTAAAAGCCCCATCTTAAGGTGTTTTAAGGTGTGGTGTCTAATTCCTCGGGTGGTTCTAAATATTGTATTTATTTGGATGCAGTCAATGTTCGGCCAACAATTTTCCACCCAGCTCCGTTGATTTTGAAATCGGACTTTTGTTGCAGTGACAACATAACCAACCACGGCTTAAATTTATTGACTAAAAATCAAACAGCGAGTGACCAGTGTAAAAGTTGCTGCTATCCAAACAAATACATTACTGATTAAACGAACATTACCATCTTAGCTGTGTTTCTGTTCTTATTATGATAATTCTTCTTGAATACAGTATTTTAAATTAAATTGTACATTAACTTGTAGGTTAACAATATGCCTCTTGTAGAGCTACATCTATTTTCAATGAATGCCCCTTACTTACAGTATATTCTCCACCTATAATAGCTTCTGGATGCACAGCAAACACAAGGTGTCACTAGAAATATTTTTGAACTGTTGATAACTATGTCACAGGTGCTTTATCTCACAAGCCTCTGCTGATGTTTCTGGAAACCCCCCTGAGATTTGTTATTGATGTGTATTGAGGGTGGAAGCAGCATTAGAGGAAGTAATGGTCAGCAAGGTGCAAAGATGGCACCAGCTTTGTCACTATTGGGGGATAGACATCCTGAACCCAAAAATACACTTTGGACTGTTCCGAAAAAAAGTGATTTCTAAGCAAATGTTTATATTTTTGAATGAGGTTCTGCATTTTTATGGGGCCTGAATGCTGGGTTATTTTCTCTTTAAGTGGTCTTATGAAGACCAATGTTTGAGGTTTATGCCTAAATGTTGCCAAGAGGTGATGTTTTGTAACCATTGTATGTTTTGACTTAAGTTTCCTTTTCTAAGGCTGGCCATACACCTATAGATTTTCAACCGGAAATTTTCGTTGCTGCCAAGAACCCATGTTCAAATTTCGCTCTAATAGCCCATCAAGCACAGACCAATGTCGATTTCGTTACTCGTTCGTTAGCAATGCCAACTCACCGAATTTTGTCAATCACCAGAACAGATTTTCGTTTGCACATGTGCAGTCTTCTTGTTGCGATTTTCTGCATACAAAACGCCTCTAATCTATTTTCGTTCCATTCGTCAAAAGTTTTCCAGCCTGACTGATCGAGGAAATTTGGGCTGAAGTACAGAAATTAAAATAGTTGGGATCCCATCAACTCATCGATCCTTTGAAAGACCGTTTGTGGACGATTTTCAAACAAAAATTGATAGGTGTATAGGCACCTTAACATGCAGCAAAAAAAAATGACAGGTGAGATCTGACTGGATGGTGGAAACTGACAGGGCAGCAGAGACATTTTAAACTGCAATATCGACATTCAATATATGCTGCATGTGTGACAGTAGGGGTCCCTCTTATAATGATATGGTAAAAGCAGCTACTGGCCATTCATCTCTAAGTAATGTTACAGCAATCATTTTCTATAATGTGGACACTCTTGCAGAACTGTGATTAGTTGTCTCAGTACATAAGCACATTTGTATTTACAAAAAAACCATACGTCAGGATCGTCTGTGTCACTGATCATAACTGTTGTCTTCCTCATGACATGGAATTGGAGAAGACTCTGATCATTTCCAGAAATCCCCTACCAGGAGTTATGGGTCTTGCTGTGTGATGCTCCAAGGTCACAGACCTTTGGGTTGCCACAGTTGTAAAGACTGACAAGCAACCAAAATGAAGTACCAGATTGATAGACAGAAGTGGAGCGTTTGTTAGGGCAGGAGGAATGCAGCAATGACTGACGTGGGGATTGGTAGCAACCAGATCAAAGACAAGTAACAAGCAGCAAGTAGCTCGTACTCGCAGCTTTCCGGCTTCCTGATTGGCCGGGAAGCAGGCTCTACGCTAGCAGAAGCATCGGTATCGGTACTCTGTATTGGCGAGTACTGAAATATAAATACAGGCAGTCCCCGAGTTACGGACGTCCGACTTACGGACAATCTGTACTTATGAACGGGGTCCACAGTTCTCCTAAATATACCGGCAGCCACCGGTACATTTAGGAGAACTGTGGCTGCAGCGGCCTGTGTCCTTTCAAATCCCTGCTGCTCTCCGCGCCTGTGTTGGCGGAGACATTGGGGACACAGAGCGCTGCATACCGCCGATGCACCACGTACCTCCGCTGATGTACACGTACCTCCGGGAAGCCGTTCCGTCAGCTTCCCCGTTCCGGACGATCCTCCAGTCTCCTGGTCCGGCCACGGCTCCTCTGCCCCGCCCCCCTGCCTACTCTTCATTGCAGGCTGGGAGCCATACCCAGGGGCCTTAACCCATACCATACCCAGGGGCCATACCATACCCAGGGGCCTTAACCCATACCATAACACCAGGGGCCTTAACTCTCCAGTCAAAAGGCGAACTGTATTTAATTATTATCACTCTCAGCATGTGGATGTTATATTTTTAGAGGAAACGCAGTTCCCTGCCTTGTATCAGCCTAAGTTTTTGCACAAGCATTATCCACGGTTTTATTTTAACCAATGCGGTAGATAAGACTAAAGGGGAGGCTATTTGCTTTTCTAAGGCTGTGTCGTTTCATCTTGAACAGGAGATTAAGGACCCTGAAGGTCAATATTTATTGTTCATAGGATATATTGAGGACCACCTGTTCACATTTATTTCCTATTATGCCCCTAATAATTCTCAGTTACCCTAAAAGACTTTACTCACTACTCCCCAGCCCATTCCAGTTATTCAAGGATTGACCAACTGATCGCCTCCTCTAAAATTAGAGATATATCCTGGTCGGATCATTCCATGGTTCTGCTGTCCATGTCGCACATGAGGGATCCGGATAGATCGTTTTATTGGAGGCTGAATGGAGTGACCTGGCCTTATGCTTTATATTGGAATCTCAATTCACTTCTTATTTCCAACTCAACGTCACACTTACTATGTCCCCTGTAACAATCTGGGTGGCACACAAGGTGGCTATTTGGGGTTGCCTCGAAATGTAAGAAATGCGCATAGCCGAACTTGATGCTACTCTTCAAAAATTATCCAGTGATGATAAACAAACTCCCACACTTGCTCTACAGCGTAGCCTGGAAAATACTCGCTTAGAACTTAATATGCTTCTGACCACCCATGCTGAAAAGAGTCTACGCTGGACCTATAATGAATTCTACTCTCACAGGGACAAAATTGGCACCTTGCTTGCAAATAAACTCTCCAACACCTCGCGTACACTCTGCCCCTAGTATACGTTGCAAATCTGCTTTATATTCTCTAAATCCTAAAAATGTACTTCGAGAATTCCATGACTTCCTCTCCTCTCTTTATAAGAGCCTGCCCACGACCCCCTCCTCTGGGTGTCCCCATCCCCTCTATATCTCAGGATAATTGTCAACTTATGGACGACCCAAGTTCCCCGGCTAAAACAGGCTAAGGGCTCCTAGATGGTTTCTCTGCACTATATTATAAGAAGTTTGCTGATGTTCTAGTTCCCCATCTAGACTCATTCTTCAAAGCACTGCATGCTGGGGTGCCTCTGGACCCGGATCAAAATCAAGCATTTATTAGTGTTATACTTAAGCCGAATAAAGACCCAGGTGAACTCTCGAATTATAGACCCATCCCGTTAATAAACAAAGATCTTAAACTCCTAAAGAAAATTTTAGCTTACAGACTAAATACCTTTTTAACCTTGTATATACATGTGGATCAGGTGGGAGATATTGTGGGACACCAAGGCCCAGACCAAATTAGAAGAGCGATTTATATTATCTCTCTCTTGCAGTCTAAGTGGGATGACGGGTCCCAGCAGGAGGGAATGTTGTTATTGTTGAGTTGCAAAAAACATTCGACTCTGTTTCCTGGCCCTATGTATTTGATCTACTGAAACGTTGGGGATTTGGCCCTTCTTTTTTTGGACTGATACTCTAATTCATCAGCACAGTTTCGTATCCAAAGTTATCTATCTGAACCCTTGGGTATCTTTACAGGCACCCAACAAGGTTGTCCCTTGTCGCCACTGCTTTTTGCAATGGCGATAGAACCTCTCGCCATTGCCATTTGTAACAGTGTTGATATCAAGGGGGTACGTTTAGGTGGTGTTGAGCATACATTTGCACTATTTGCAGATGGCTTATTGCTTTTTGTTATGTCTCCTCTCACGACTATCCGTAATTTCTTGAGACTATTGGATAGATTTGCAGTTGTTTCTGGCCTCAGAGTCAATACCTCTAAATCAACAGCTATCAATGTCAATTTACCCTCTGATCTTTGGACTCGAATTTCCCAAACATTTCCATTCACTTGGTCTGCTGAATACTTACAATATTTGGGGATTAAACTCACTCCGTCCTTTTCATCCTTATACAAATATAATTATCTCTCGCTATATAAACAATTAAGGGCAGAAACGAACAGTCGGTACTCCTGCACCTTGTCGTGGATTGGCCGTATACATGCGATCAGGATGACTCTGTTACCCAAAATATTGCATTACTTTAGAGCTCTGTTGCTAGCTATCAATAGGGCTGATCGTATGTCCTTACAATCTTACATTATGCAATTTATTTGGGGTCGGAAATGTCAGAGACTCTCAAGATTATCCATGTATTCACCTAAGGGAGCTGGTGGTCTGGGGGTCCCCAATTTATTGCTATACTATACAGCGGCCAGACTTGCTCAGCTCTCCTCCATATACCTCCCGGACTACCAGCCTGATTGGTTGGCCTTGGAGTCAGCTTCGGCATCTGGATCACCACTAGACATACTAATGTGTACGGCCCCTAGATGTTGCCCAGTGGTCCTCGCGCCTTATGTGACTTTCTACGAACGATTTATGATCTAACCTCTATCCACACTCCTTTGGCGCCGATACTCTGCAATGCTAACTTCCCGCCGGGGTCTCAACCACGTGCATTTCAGTGGTGGACTGATAAGGTCTTTATCACATTGGCAGATTTTTCAAAGCCTGTCAACCTATTACGTTGTCATATTGCCTGAATACATTGAATATGCCACCTACTGAACTGTTTAGTTATAGACAAGTTCACCATTTTCTGAGTTCCTTGAATCTACCTACAGTGAACTCTCCTTTTGCCACTTCATATGAATGGTGGTGTATGCAATTGACTAATCCACGTGGGGGGATATCCCTCCTTTATTCTCTCTTTTTAGATTCCTCCTCAAAGTTGTCTTATATGATCTCCTGGGAAAAGGAATTGCAGACTGAGCTATCCTTGGAGCTATGGCACACATGTTACTACATACTTTCCAAAGGACTGCTTAACGTATCCCTGATCGAGGCTGATTATAAAGTTCTTTCACACTGGTATATGGTGCTATCCAGATTGTCTTCTATCTATCCAGGCCAGTCACCTCCATGCCTTAGGGGCTTCGGACTCAATGGGACCATGTTGCATACCTGGTGTGAATGCCCACGCCTCCGCCCATACTGCAATAGACTTTATGCTTTGATCTATAAAGTACTCCGTAACCGACCTCCTCGTGATCCACAGTATGTCCTATTGAACCGTGCAGTCCCAGGTATATCCTGGTCCGAAGATAAATTACTGTCATTCTTTTTTCTAACTGCAAAAATTTATTTGGCAAAGGCCTGGAAAACCCTGACAGTTCCGTTCAGACAAGTTGTCTCTAAACTGTCGTGGATAATGGTATATGAAAAGATGAGTAGCATCCTTAGGGATACTCGTGGCAAATTTGAGAAGGTGAGGGACCCTTGGATGTGATACCTGAACTTTTCTGAGACTCTTTAGTCTGATGTTTGTGTTGCAGTGCCGACTTATATCCTCCTCATCTTGGATGCCTTTCTAACCCTTTCCTAATCGTTTTCTTCCCAATTGCCTTACCCTTTTTTGTTCCCTACTATTATTCTTATAAGCTTACTATGTATTGTCCGTTCTTGTCTTCGTCCATTTGTGGGCATCTGATATGTTTGATATGTCACGAGGACCAATGGTTTAATTGTACATGATCCCTTTTGCTTTCTGAGCCATGTGTTCTGCTTATGTCAGTGACACTTAATTCAAGTTGATTGTATATCCATGCCTATCATATGAGATGCCTTGTGTATTTAATTTATTTGTGTTGTCAAATATTTGATAAAAAATGTGTGAAAGTTAAAGTTATGTAAAATTCATTGTATGACCAGCTGTCCTTTTACTGTGTCTGGAAGTCAGGCTGACTCGTAAGTCAAGTAGCTGAGACATAGGTGTGGTTCCATGACTCTGTGTTACATCTGCAGGGAAGGCAACTGATCCATTATGGACAACAATAATTCAACACGTGTCATATTCTTATCTGTCTGTATTATGCATCTACTCATTTATTTAAACATTTTCCTACCGTGAAAACAATAACCAGCAGAAGAACACGGTGTCAGAAATAAAGTGGCCCTGTGGGTGAAAGCAGCTGCACATACAAAAGAAAAATTGTTCAGGATAAAGATTAAACATAAACAGTAGCAGAATAGACTGATATAATTCCACGGCCAGACGCAAAACAGTGGCACAGTGTTTGTTAGCAACACTTTCAACACAGAACGCTCTTAATCATCCGTAAACCAATTTAGATTTTGCACTTGTGTCTACTATACTCATTCATTATTAAGTTGATTAAAGTAAAGCTGTGGAAAGAAAAGCACAAGGGGAAAATAAAAACAAACAGGGCAAAACAGCAATAGTTTATTTTCACATTTCTGGGAAAGTGTTGTAGTTAGTGCCCAGCAGGAACGATGACCAACATCAAAATGGTGACCAACCTCATAAGTAGGACATGTGGAACAGGTTTGATCTGGAGTTTTTGGGACCTCATACCACCCACAATTTCATCGTAGCCCTCGTCCATTTAAAAGCAGATCTCCAGGCAGGGGCAGGGTAAAAAAATACCCCACCCCCTTTAACTAAGCTAAAATTAACATTAAAAAAACAAAACAAATGCCCCAAATACAATTGTAATGCAAGGTATTGGAGCTATTAGTTATCAAACATTTTGTATCCACAATCATATTAGTTGACAGGATGTAAAAACCTAAAGCTGGCCATACACAGCTGGATTTCTCTTGTTCAGCCCCACAGGCTGAATGAGAGAAATCACTTAAATTCCCAATCCATGCTAAACAGCCTGGATTAAGGAATCTCCACTGCTTGCTACTGGACAGGGCCGGTGCTAGGCTATTTTGCGCCCTAGGCAAGACCAGCAGTCATCTGACATGACAACTCCTCCTCTTCCAACACCTCCAGTCCTTCTCTTGCACGGGCCGGACAAGATGAAGTCAACCACTGATGTAACCACTGATGTATGAATACATGAATGTAACAATGTAACTCCCTCACAGTGCAATTTATGGAATATTAATATAATTTGGTTCTGGTAGTTATTAAAAAGTAGACCAGAATGTGAATTTGCTCAAACCATTCTCTAGACTGTACAGATGTTTATGCATTCTATTTAAGCTGATCTGCTTTGTGTCGATGTGTCTTTAGCTAGTTGTTTTTATTTTGTATACCTTCTTTGCTTTATAAAAGGTATAACATTTAAATCTGGCTCTCTCCACTACTGCATTGTGCATTTTGGAGAATTATGGTGGCACTGTGTTCAGTACAACTTCCCCATTGCCTCTACACTGTTTGGGGCTCAAACCTAACTATCATCACAATAATGATCTCAGATTCTACAGTTGTCCTTTAAAGTATATATCCAACCAATTTTAGTTTTGCATAAAGCCAGAAAGGATTAGAACCCCCTGTTGGTTTGTTACTGCTATCTAGGGCTCCGTTAGAGAGATTCCACATCTCTTATATTTCTAGTGATAATGGTTTCACAAAACAGGAAATGAAAGGAAATATCTAACAGCAATGAAAACAGAAATCATTTTTTTTTCTTTTAGTAGAAAAGGGGAAGACATAAGGATAAGGTTTTACGGGAGCACTATCTGTCAGAAGAGGGGAGGACAATTAAAGGGTGTGAAGCTGAGCCCAACACAATGTAAGCAGGAGGAGGATATACATTTTTGCTGGTAGATGTGTGGCTGAAGTCCCATTGCTCAGTTCAGGTTGCGAGTGACAGCTGGGAGCAGGCCACATTCTGCCAGGTGAAGGACAGCTAAGGGCTGCCTCATGAAGAGGTGGATTGGGTGCTAACAAGCCCCTGTGTGATAGCATTTGGAGGTGACAGGTTCTCTTTATTGAACCTGTCACTTCCAATACCGGAGTTATAGAACAGCTCTGTGCTGGAACTCCTGTGACAGCTGAGGGGAAGGCTGCGAGTACAGCTCCCCCTCTCACTGTTTACGCAGAGCAGAGCCGCACTTGTTAACGAACAAGTGGCTTGTGGGAAATCTGGCCCTGCCAGCTTCCCCTTCAGACTAGTGCCCGGGGGTATTTGCCCCCCCTCGCTACCCCACTGCGGAGTAAGCAATTTTAGTACAGGAGAGGAGCCTGTATAACTGTGCGAAACTGAAGGTGAAGCTGGAGGGCAGATTAAAAGCAACTCTGTCAGCACAGGGTCACTTGCATCTAAAAGCTTTCCCTGATAAAACAAAGAATGAACATACTTAGCGTACTTAGCTGCAAGTATTCGACCAGGCAGAAGGGTTGAATACCTGTATCCCCAGCTGCACACTGTGGTTCCTTTTGCTGGCTCGTATGCGGTGTACTGATGTACAAGCAAGCAGGGGAAACTACATTGGGGGGAATTTATATTAGCAATTACGAGTGTTTGAACTTGCACGGAATATACTTGATGCATTTTGTGCCAGATTTATGATGCTATTGTAATGTTGTTCATAAATGAGGTTTAACAGACTCCAGGAAAGAAGATTCGCAGCTCCAGGCGAAAAGTTTAAATGTCGCTTCTTGAAGAAGTGGTCATGGGGACTTCTTAAGTTCTGATTGTTTTCTTAGGTGATGTTCCAGTTTCATACAGCCGCAGGACAAGAGCAGATGAAAACAGGTGCAAAAAACATGCAACTGAAAAAGTAGTGCAAGCTCTGGGCAAAACAGGTGCAAAACACGTGCAGTTGGAAATGTAGTGCAAACTCTGGGCAAAACAGGGGCACATGTTAAAAGACAGATTTGCACATAAGAAAAAATTATCTAAGAGGCTAAAACTGTTTGATAAATTCTCCCCATTGTGTGGCAGGGGAACTTGGAAGTGTGGAATACTTGCTGCAGCCACTGGCACTGCTTCGCTTTATAATGCGCAACAAAGCAAGACACAGGCTGCTGGAAAGGTAAGTATAATTCCTCTTCTTTAGTCAGTACACTGTTAGATACAAGTGACCCTGTGATGGCAGAAACCCAACAGGGATTCTAATTTTTCTTCTCTCTGTTAAAAAAAAAAAATGGTATGCTATGTAAATAGATGACTGGGACAGAATGTTTTTATCTGAACAAAACCGGGGTTACTTTTAAGCATAGCTGAACTAGTCATAGGCTTAGTAGTTCTGGCTAAGCCATCTGTGCTGAAACAGGGACTAAAAATATGGCCTGACAATTGTGAACAGCCAACTGCTGAGCCATTAGTAAACCACTGACAACTGCTGTGAATCATCTTGGCACAATGTTGAATTTCATGGCTATGTTCTTAGGCCTGCTAACAATATTCATGGGGAAGGACTGAACCACATTCCCAGGGTGACTTTCTCACACCCTTCTGTATTGGAATAGGCATTTTTAAATACCACCTCTAGAAAAAAAAAGCATATAGACAGAGAACTCTAAATATTTTTCACACTTATGGAACTATACTTTACTCAATTGTCAGACGTGGGCCTTTTGGCGTTTTAGCTCTTTTTGGTTCTCTTGAGGAATATAAATAAAGTTATTCTTATTGTTTTGCAAGGATTGGCTACAAACTTTTGATCACCAAAGGGAGATACTATAAGTTTTTCCTTTACTTTGAACTACTTGAGGCTTGGGTGCTGTATTAAAAAGGCGCAGGGATATTGGCCATTGGTCGCGTTACCATTTTAAAATGGTGCCCTGACTCAAGGCTCTGGTGGGCCCACACTGCCATTAGCACTGAAACCGATGGTTGTATTTGTCCTAGGAGGGACTGTTACATAGTTACATAGTGTTTGGGGTTGAATAAAGACATACGTCCATCAAGTCCAACCCATATAGGTCCACGCATCATCTCATATTTTAGGGATACTGGTATCCCTGGATATTACGGTCCCTCAAGAAATTGTCCAAAAGTTTCTTGAATCATGTGTCCCGTCTAGCCAGGTCTCTGATATACCCACTATATCGAAGTCCTCTTCGAGTATCATAATTTCAAGCTCTTCTAATTTTTTTACTAGACTTCTAGCTTCTGTTGGAAGGTACAAAAAAATGAGTTGCATAACTATGTCATTAAACAACAAGGCAGTGTATATGTACAAGCACATGTCTTTACAGTAAGTAACTAAGTCAGTAAAGAAGTAAATACAAAAAAAGTGCAAAACAACATGCATATTTTTGGGGTATTTAAACTTTGTAATGATGGGTAGGATGGATACCATGAGAAGGGTTAAGACCCAGAGAGAAGTAAAGGGTATAGTCCTGTGACAAGTGAAACGTTCTTCACAGTGAAGAAATGTGGGTAGGTCAGGTCTGGTAATAAGGGGAAGGTGAAGAGGGAGGAGAGAAGTAGGCGGAAAAGATGGAGGGTATATGGGGGAAGGTGAAGGATGGGCAGAGATTATGGAAACAGGAAAAGAAAGGAAGGGAATGGGGAAAAAAGGGGCTTCAAGAGAGGCCCAGGCAGGGAAGGCGGAGTGGGGGAGGGGTGAAGAAATGGGGAGGGGTGAGGTGTAGAGGCAACACTGTTGGAGCTCCCAAGGGTATATTTGTAGACGTAAGAATTTCAGAGGTGCTGATTTTCCTCCTTGGAGTGTGGAGGTTGATCCAGTAGAATCCCATCTGTACCCTCAAAGGAGCTAGTGAGGTTGTCTATGTTTTAATGTTGTTTACTCTGTTCATTTTTCCAGAGATTCTTAACATTATAGTTTGTAAATGAAAGGGACTCCAGTCCTCAACCTGGGAAGGTAAAAATGTGATCTTTTTTGTGTGTAATTCATTGCACTGTCTGCTCTTGTATATTTACAGTTTACTGTATTGTACATGTAATTGTTTTGGGTGGATTCCTTTTTATTTTACTTATACTGATTTTAGGATTATATTTTCTGGATGGATTCTTCTTTATGAAAGCACAACAGTGTCATACCAAGTTATACTAAACATATCAACTTCCAGTTTGGCATATCTCCCAGAATATTAATCATTCCAGGATACTGTTATAACATGATGCCAAAGATATTAATGCACAAACATTTTATTATAGTTAATTACTCTCAAGATTTGTATATCATTAAAACTGTGTGAACAAATGGTATAGCCCTTAACCACTTTAAAATCTGAGATACCCTTTAATAGTTGCCAAAAATAAGGAGATTCCATGGAAAGATGTTTAAATATTTGCAGACCATTGTGTATCTTTATTTTAATGGCTTTCGGTTTAAAGTCCATTTTTTCTTGCACATTTTTTTTGTGGAAAGTGCTGATAAAATAGTCCCTCCTCCTTTTCAGTGGAATTCTGCACCTGCAATGGTTCAAGTGGGAGGTTATGACCTAGTGTGTTTGACCAACTATGCCTAGATTAATATTTACTCAGTTTGGCAGGACTGTCTGGACAAGGGATAATAGGACTGTGAGGGGGATGATGAAGACTATTATGTCTTGCATATCTATTTATCTGGACAAATCTTATAAGCACTTTGGTGATGTGGCAGATAAAAACAGATTACCAAATACTGACTCGAAAATATAAACTAACACAACAACAGCAATAAATGTAGAGTCACTTTTTTTTTTACTTACATTAACAAAAATGTATTTATTTTAGGTATTTTAGACATAGATGCGAATGTGATTAACATAATGTAACATTTGTCAATATATGATATTTTAAATGTTGATTCAGCTTTTTTTTATTATTTATAATAATGTAACCCCTTAATGACCGAGGCCTTTTTTTTTTTTTTTTTTTTTGCACCCATGTATAATACACATTTTAGACCTGAAAATTACTATAAAACCCCCAAACATTATATAATTTTCTAAAAGCCAAGACCCTGTAAAATAAAATGGTGGCAGTTGCAAATTTTCATGTTGCACGATATTAGCGCAACTTATAATCAAATCCAAAAATGTTGTGAAAAATGCACTGAAGTTAAATTTAGTGCCCCAAAACATAATAAAATACCCATTTTTAAATATAAAATATAAAAAAAGAGCTTACAACAAGTAAATAGATACCCAACATGCCCAGGTTAAAAATTGTGTGCGTCTGTGAACTGGCGACAAAATTCAGTACCCCAAAAAGTCCATAGACAACACTTTTAAAGCCTGTACAGGTCATCAGTTTTGAGTTACGCATAAATATTGGCCTAGCAATGACAGCTGGCATCCTGTGCACTTTGAGCACTCCCAGCAGGTGGGTTAACCCTAACCAAGCCCCAATACCGCTGGTCAGAGCTGGAGGCTCTTTTCCTGGAAGTGATGCAATTTTGATAAATTCCACCCTTTTATTTTCCTAACACGGCTGACTATAGGTCATAACTGCTCTGAATATTACAGTGGATATAACATTCTGGTATTTAATTCTTCATATATTGTAGTTATAAGCTTGCTGTGTTAAGCTATCTCACGTATCTTGATAGACCATTTTATTGGGGAAAAAATAGAATATATTTGGACTATTATGACTCGTGTGCTCTTATCTTTTCACCCCATGTAAGCTGATATTCCCAAGGAATGCCATACTACAACATTCATCTGACTCATTCAGAACCTCCACCACTTAAGCTGGCCATACACTTCTTGAGTTTTGGTCCTGCTGACTAGCCCGAAATTTGAGCAGTGTGTGGCCCTACCGGCACCCTTACATTCAACAAAAGTCAATTTTGCAGTCACAATGTAAGAATACAATAGCCAGCAGGTGTATGGAAGGCGTGTGACTGTTTCTACTGTACGGTCGCACGTCTTTTGTCTTCCAACAAAAACCTGGAAAACCTGGCGAAAATCGTAAGATTTTTGGCGGGATAGTGGCGTGCTTGGAAGACAAATGCTGAACGTGCAGGTGTGCGCAAGCGCACACTCCCCGCTCAGCATTGGAAGCCCTCCCCTCAGCGGGGAGGGCTTCCGATGATCGCAAGTATGATCTGCCTGTCCAAGATGGGCAGATCGTACGAGATTTTAATTACCTTACAACCATTGCACAACGAAAGTCATGCGATGGTTGTAAGGTGGCCAGCGATGGCCAGCTTAAGGGTCGGTTTACACCACATAGTCTGTGTTCCAGAACGTTTGGTCCAGTGCGATCTGCAAGAATAGTGCTTGCAGCATTTTTGCAGATCACACTTGACTGGAACGCAGGCACTAATGTGCCATGCATTTGGGTGCGGGTGATAACACTGGGGGCGGGGTGTGTGGCTGCGGTGCTATTAACTTCAAAGCACCGCCATGCCCCCTCCAGGGAGCCAGCTGGAGATGGACTAACTCTCACTTTTCTGTTTCAATATTTTTATTGTTTAAAACAAAGTAGACATAGACAATGGGTTCACAGTGCTCCAAAATAGGAGTTAGTCAAGGAACAATACAAACATAATGAATGCAAAATCACATCCTATGATATGTAACAGCAAGAGCAGGTAGGTGTCTCACCTGTAGTCCTGTGACAAAAAATTCACATTTTGTGTACCATCAAAGTGAACAGGTCTTACACCTCGTAGAGGAGAACCCAGGAAGAGAAGGTAAGACCAAAAGGGAAGGGAAGAAGAGGGGCGGCGTAGAGACCCCCCAGGGAGAAAAGAAAGAGGAAGGAAGCAAGAGGGGAAAGGGGGAAGAGTGAAGGTATCCCTCATACCAATAGTGTTGGCAGGTCCCACCTCGGACCGTCATTCATTGTTTTTGACCAGCAGCAGAGTCGGCCCCGCCCCTCCTCTAGTACCTGAGCCATTTTAAAGATCAGACCCCACCAGATACCTCGGTAGCTCATTGGATCCATGTTAGGGTGGCGATACCAGAGCCAAGGTTCCCAGATGCCCAGAAACTTATTATGTTTGTCTTCTAAAATACTGGAGAGGCGTTCATTAAGCATGACATTATCTGGCCTATTGCCAAATTCCACATAAGAGATTTGTTGCTTCTTCCAGTTGCCTGCCATGGTTAGTTTGGCTGCTTGGAAAATAAAGTGTGTTAATGCTCGCTGTGCTTTAGTCAATCCAGGTATAGACAAGTGGAAGAGTGCATATTGAAGGTCTGTGGGAACCCGTATGTCAAAAAAGGAACCAAGCAGTCTAAATATCTTTATCCAAAAGCGAGTGGCTAATGGGCATCGCCACCATACATGTATCATATCTCCTACTTCCCTGCAACCTCGGAAGCAATTATTCGAGGCCAAAGGGAATAGGCGTGCCAACCGTGCCGGGACCAGGTACCATCTCATTACCACTTTATATGCAACTTCAGCATTTGTGACATTTATAGAGCAGCTCGCCATATTCTTCCACATCTGCTGCCAGTCCTTCGCTACCCATTTCTGTTGTAATTCGGCCTCCCAGCCTCCGACATACTTGTGGTCGGAGTGGCTAACCAGCCTGTTCAGTTGGGAATATAATATTGTCACTATACTCGGGCCCTCCGGTGAGTAAAGGCAGATATGTTCAAAACATGTGATAGACCGGGTAGGGTCTCCCCTCTTAGTCAGTGTGGAAATCCAGTGGTGAAGTTGGATGTACCTGTAACGTTCAACCTCAGGTATCTTGTTATGTT
>NW_017307185.1:496324-514189 GCF_000935625.1 Nanorana parkeri
TTTTTTGCACCCATGTCATAATACACATTTTAGACCTGAAAATTACTATAAAACCCCCAAACATTATATAATTTTCTAAAAGCCAAGACCCTGTAAAATAAAATGGTGGCAGTTGCAAATTTTCATGTTGCACGATATTAGCGCAACTTATAATCAAATCCAAAAATGTTGTGAAAAATGCACTGAAGTTAAATTTAGTGCCCCAAAACATAATAAAATACCCATTTTTAAATATAAAATATAAAAAAAGAGCTTACAACAAGTAAATAGATACCCAAAGCGCAACTTATAATCAAATCCAAAAATGTTGTGAAAAATGCACTGAAGTTAAATTTAGTGCCCCAAAACATAATAAAATACCCATTTTTAAATATAAAATATAAAAAAAGAGCTTACAACAAGTAAATAGATACCCAACATGCCCAGGTTAAAAATTGTGTGCGTCTGTGAACTGGCGACAAAATTCAGTACCCCAAAAAGTCCATAGACAACACTTTTAAAGCCTGTACAGGTCATCAGTTTTGAGTTACGCATAAATATTGGCCTAGCAATGACAGCTGGCATCCTGTGCACTTTGAGCACTCCCAGCAGGTGGGTTAACCCTAACCAAGCCCCAATACCGCTGGTCAGAGCTGGAGGCTCTTTTCCTGGAAGTGATGCAATTTTGATAAATTCCACCCTTTTATTTTCCTAACACGGCTGACTATAGGTCATAACTGCTCTGAATATTACAGTGGATATAACATTCTGGTATTTAATTCTTCATATATTGTAGTTATAAGCTTGCTGTGTTAAGCTATCTCACGTATCTTGATAGACCATTTTATTGGGGAAAAAATAGAATATATTTACGTTCCTATGACTCGTGTGCTCTTATCTTTTCACCCCATGTAAGCTGATATTCCCAAGGAATGCCATACTACAACATTCATCTGACTCATTCAGAACCTCCACCACTTAAGCTGGCCATACACTTCTTGAGTTTTGGTCCTGCTGACTAGCCCGAAATTTGAGCAGTGTGTGGCCCTACCGGCACCCTTACATTCAACAAAAGTCAATTTTGCAGTCACAATGTAAGAATACAATAGCCAGCAGGTGTATGGAAGGCGTGTGACTGTTTCTACTGTACGGTCGCACGTCTTTTGTCTTCCAACAAAAACCTGGAAAACCTGGCGAAAATCGTAAGATTTTTGGCGGGATAGTGGCGTGCTTGGAAGACAAATGCTGAACGTGCAGGTGTGCGCAAGCGCACACTCCCCGCTCAGCATTGGAAGCCCTCCCCTCAGCGGGGAGGGCTTCCGATGATCGCAAGTATGATCTGCCTGTCCAAGATGGGCAGATCGTACGAGATTTTAATTACCTTACAACCATTGCACAACGAAAGTCATGCGATGGTTGTAAGGTGGCCAGCGATGGCCAGCTTAAGGGTCGGTTTACACCACATAGTCTGTGTTCCAGAACGTTTGGTCCAGTGCGATCTGCAAGAATAGTGCTTGCAGCATTTTTGCAGATCACACTTGACTGGAACGCAGGCACTAATGTGCCATGCATTTGGGTGCGGGTGATAACACTGGGGGCGGGGTGTGTGGCTGCGGTGCTATTAACTTCAAAGCACCGCCATGCCCCCTCCAGGGAGCCAGCTGGAGATGGACTAACTCTCACTTTTCTGTTTCAATATTTTTATTGTTTAAAACAAAGTAGACATAGACAATGGGTTCACAGTGCTCCAAAATAGGAGTTAGTCAAGGAACAATACAAACATAATGAATGCAAAATCACATCCTATGATATGTAACAGCAAGAGCAGGTAGGTGTCTCACCTGTAGTCCTGTGACAAAAAATTCACATTTTGTGTACCATCAAAGTGAACAGGTCTTACACCTCGTAGAGGAGAACCCAGGAAGAGAAGGTAAGACCAAAAGGGAAGGGAAGAAGAGGGGCGGCGTAGAGACCCCCCAGGGAGAAAAGAAAGAGGAAGGAAGCAAGAGGGGAAAGGGGGAAGAGTGAAGGTATCCCTCATACCAATAGTGTTGGCAGGTCCCACCTCGGACCGTCATTCATTGTTTTTGACCAGCAGCAGAGCCGGCCCCGCCCCTCCTCTAGTACCCGAGCCATTTCAAAGATCAGACCCCATCAGATACCCCGGTAGCTCATTGGATCCATGTTAGGGTGGCGATATCCCGGAGCCAAGGTTCCCAGATGCCCAGAAACTTATTATGCTTGTCTTCTAAAATACTGGAGAGGCGTTCATAAAGCATGACATTATCTAGCCTATTGCCAAATTCCACATAAGAGATTTGTTGCTTCTTCCAGTTGCTTGCCATGGTTAGTTTGGCTGCTAGGAAAATAAAGTGTGTTAATGCTCGCTGTGCTTTAGTCAATCCAGGTATAGACGAGTGGAAGAGTGCATATTGAAGGTCTCTGGGAACCCGTATGTCAAAAAGGGAACCAAGCAGTCTAAATATCTTTATCCAAAAGGAGTGGCTAATGGGCATCGCCACCATACATGTATCATATCTCCTACTTCCCTGCAACCTCGGAAGCAATTATTCGAGGCCGAAGGGAATATGCGTGCCAACCGTGCCGGGACCAGGTACCATCTCATTACCACTTTATATGCAACTTCAGCATTTGTGACATTTATAGAGCAGCTCGCCATATTCTTCCACATCTGCTGCCAGTGCTTCGCTACCCATTTCTGTTGTAATTCGGCCTTCCAGCCTCCGACATACTTGTGGTCGGAGTGGCGAACCAGCCTGTTCAGTTGGGAATATAATATTGTCACTATACTCGGGCCCTCCGGTGAGTAAAGGCAGATATGTTCAAAACATGTAAAAGACCGGGTAGGGTCTCCCCTCTTAGTCAGTGTGGAAATCCAGTGGTGAAGTTGGATGTACCTGTAACGTTCAACCTCAGGTATCTTGTTATGTTCCCTTAGGTGGGCCCATGAAGGTATGGCAGGGGTGCGCAGGAAATCCTGCACTATACAAAACCCATTATTCGTCCACCATCGGAAAGCTTCGGGGTCGTCCATACCCGGCCTAAACAATGATTGGGCCAATAAGGGGAGAAGTGGTAGGTAAGGCGAGAGGAAGTTTGCTGAATACTTGAGAGAATCCCACACTTGTAGAGCGTGCACCATAAGGGGACTCAGGTGCTTGGGCCTGTCACAGGATGGTAGCCAGGGCAGTGCAGAGAGGGGTAATGGGGAGCAATTTGGGATTTCCAACATACCGCATATACTCGAGTATAAGTCGTTCCGAATATAAGCCGAGGTACCTAATTTTAGCCAAAAAAACTGGGAAAAAGTATTGACCCGAATATAAGCCGAGGGTGGGAAATGAGGCAGCTACTGGTAGATAGATACCAATATGTAAGAATTTGCCCAATCAAATGAGAAATTGGCTCTGAGATTATCATACATTGATTTGGGGAGGGTCACATTCAGTGCAGCTGACCTCTCCCAGTTAACCTTTAACCCAGATATGGCAGAAAATTGTCGGAGGATATTTAGCAGATTAGGTACTGTGGTGTGCGGCTGCGTCAGGGTGAGCAGTACATCGTCCGCAAAAAGTTTAGCTTTATATTCCACCCCAGCCATATCAATCCCTTTAATGTTGGGGTTAGAGCGAAGAAGAATGGCCAGGGGTTCAATCGCCAGAGCAAAAAGAGCTGGAGACAAGGGACAGCCCTGACGGGTGCCTCTCTTGATTGGGATTTCCTGCAAAAGATGGCCCAGGTACTTCACTTGGGCCTTCGGGTCCGAGTAGAGGACTCACATCCAGGTCAAGAAGGAGTCTCCAAAGCCCCATTTGTGTAGTACATAATATAGATATTCCCAGGAGATGGAATAAAAGGCCCTCTGCAGGTCCAGCGACAGTATGAAACCAGGGATATTACGAGATTGGAGGGTATGAATCAAGTGGATTATTTTGCGGATGTTATCCCCAGCCTGTCTGCCTGGTATGAAACCTACCTGGTCCCTGTGGATAATGTAGGGAAGTATAGAATTGAGACGGGTGGCTAATATTTTGATGAGAATTTTAAGGTCAATGTTTAATAGAGATATGGGTCTATAATTATTGGGGTTGCTGGGATCTTTGTCAGGTTTAGGTATCATTGAAACATACGCTAAGAGGGAGGAGGAGTGCAATTGGAGACCAGTTCTAAGTGAGTTGTACATGGAGGCCAACATGGAGGCTAACAGTGGTGCGAGTTTCTTGTAATAAAGAGCTGTGAAGCCATCGGGGCCGGGGGCCCTGGAGGACTTTAGATGGCCAGAAGAATTTCCTCTGTGGTAATTTCAGAGTTGAGATTTGATTCAATAAGAGCCATGTTTTCCACAGTGGACAACAGGGACTCATTAATCCTCCAGTGCCCACGGCCCCGGGGACCCCCCTCCAAGCGAAACAGTATTACGTAAGGGGCGTGGTCAGACCATGGTACTGCCTTGATTTTGGCCAATATAAAGTGGGCCAGAAAACGCTGGAAGGTAAAAACGTGGTCTATTCTACAGAATACCTGGTGGGGGTTAGACGTTTGGGTGGCGAGTTGAACCCCTGGACATTATGGGATATTAACGCAAACTTACTAGCCATAGTAGAGGTGGAAGAAGAGCGATGTCTGAGGTATCAGCCGCACACCACAGTAGAGACGTGTAGAGGTAGGAGGATGGCTCGATGGGGGGAACCACAGGTGTATTTCGGTGAGGGACCCAGGGGGTAGACAGTAGAAGGAAGGAAGGACATCTTCAGGAAAAAATAAAACACAGGTTAAGACAAACAAGAACAAAACAAACCAATCAAATGGCATTACCCGGCCCCGGGGGCCAGGGCAACAGACAAGGAGCAAGGCAGAACCTTTCCCACTGTGTGTCATTGTGGGAGGCGTGTTTCCACCGATCCCCAGTGGAAGCTATAGTATCCAGGTCTATACAACTAGCAGAACAGGTAAATGCAGATTATAGTTATAGGACAACGAGATGGTATAATATGGCGCCGGGAGGCGCATTGCCATAGCAACAGGCTAAACTTGAACTTAAACAATACAGGGACTTGAACTAAACACATCCCCAGAATATCACAATAGATTATTGCTGATAAAACGTCTTATAACAAAAATAACATTTTTCAAAGCAGGTGCTATGTAATCGAGTCCTCAACCGTGGGTAGGTGTGACAGTACCATAACTGTCTCAGAGGTAATCGGGCAGCGTTGGAGTATGCCGGTCAAATAAATGAACAGTGACGACCATAGAGCTGAGTTACAGCTGCCTGGAGGGTCCTCAAGCTGGGTCAAATGAAGGGGGACCTTCCCCCCGCTTTTTCTGAGGAGTGGCTCTCCTCGTCTGCCGCTTTTCCCAAATCAGACTCGGCGGTGGACGTTGGCTATCCTTCTGTGGGGATGTGACCAGCTGGGAGGGAGGCAGCAGGTTCAAGCCAACCAGAATTTTTCGAAGCTCCTCAGGGGTAGAGGCAGAGTGATAAGTACCATCACGGTTAAACAGCACTTTGAACGGAAAACCCCAGCGATACGATATGCTGTGCTCCCTTAGGGTATCCAGGAATGGTTTAAGTTCCCTGCGTCGTTGGATCGTGGTTGCAGACAGGTCCGCAAATATTTGATAAGAGTGGCCTTGGAACTGCAGGTCTTGATGATCACGTACTGCACGTAAAATGGCTTCCTTGGTGTTGTAGTATGTAAACTTAATAATGACATCTCTCGGAGGGCCATCACTGCGTTTCCTGGCCAGGGCCCTGTGGATGCGGTCAAACTCCAGCCTGTCAATCGGTATGGAGGGGACAAGTTCTTGAAAAAGAGCAGTAACTGATGAGGTTAAGTCCTCCATGAATTCAGGCAGGCCCCTGATCCTCAGGTTTCCTCGCCGGGCCCTGTTCTCCATATCCTCTAGCTTATCCAATGCTATTGACAGTTTATCAGAATATGCGTCCATCTCCTTCTCCTGCGATTCTACAACTGCGATCACATTGTCCATTTTTTGTTCTAGGAGATCTGTGCGGGCACCAATCTCCCTGATCTCTTTGGTCAATGTGGCTGCTAGTTTATTTGTGGCTGCCAGCAATTTTGTCTGCAGCATGCAGCGAAACTTGTCCAGCAGTGCTGAGTCACGGACACTCTCCTGGTTCTCAGCAGGGGTGAGGGGTAGGCTATCCAGGGAGGACGAGTCAAATACCTCTGGTACAGGTGACATGGTGTTCCCACTGCTGTGTGCGTCCGCCATCTTCGATCCCTTCGGTCCGCGGACGAAACGCGGCTCCTTCTGCTTCTTGCCCCGTTTCATCTCACTTCCGCGGGTAGCGGAGAAGGCGCCCGACGTCCCCGAGCAGTCCGGTATGAGAAGGGTAAGCTTATGATAGCTTTGAGATGCTGTCCCGGGGATCGGTGGTACGGAGCAGGCTCAGACCACGGCCATCTTGGTCGGCTGCTCGCCACGCCCCCTAACTCTCACTTTTAACAAAGCAACTGTTAGTTACATTGTGCCAGCATTCACTGGCTTTTTAGTTTGTCATCCATAGAAACATATTGAGAATGAATTCCGTAAAGGAGAAACAAGAAAATGTCCTTGGTGTCCACATGACAGGAAGAGTGCAGAGATCATCTCTCATTTCTAAGAGTGCCCACACACCTTACGATAATCGTACGATAATCGCGGGAAATCACACGATCGTACGATTATCGTAAGGTGTGTGGAAGCCGTGCGACCTCTACTACTGTAAGGTTGCACGACATTTAACTTACGAACATGTTTGAAAACCCGCCGAGCATCATACGATGTTCGGCGGTTGGGTAGCATGTTCGTAAGATAAAAGCCGGACGGGCAGGTGTGTGCAAGTGCACACTGCCCATTCAGCATTGCCCCTCAGGGGGGCGCGGCTTGCGATCATTGCAAGTACAATCTGCCTATGCAAGATAGGCAGATCGTACGTTTTCTTAAGTACCTTACAACCATCGCAAGACAAAAGTCTTGCGATGGTTGTAAGGTGTGTACCCAGCATAACAGTGACTCAGATAGCAATTAAAACCTGACACAAATTCTAACAATACCCCACACTATACACTATTTAAGGGAAAACGTTTTGAAGCCGTTGCACTTTACACTTAAAGTTCAGCACAGATGTTAAAGATGGTGATTCAGAGATTTTGGACCTAAACTTCAAGCCCCTTAGGCACCTCTTAAAGGCCTATGTCTCAGGATTGAATCCTGAGAGTTCCCAAGTTAAAAAAATTCAGCCACAGTAATTGTGGCAAGCATAGTTAAGATGCCAGTATGCCACTAAGTACCTGTTGCACAATTTTGTTTACACTGTACAGCCTGTGAGATGCTGACTACTCCCTTTGTTTAAGTCCAAAGATGGCTGCCAATTCTGCCCCAAGTGAGTCAGCATCCAATCGGATTGCTGCCTTGTCAAAATATGGCTGCTGAAAGCCATTAAAGTGACACCAAACCCTCTTAAAGAGAGCACTGTCCCAGTTAAATGTAATATGTAAACTTCCACCTCAGGATTTGTTTCCTGGATCAAGCTTTCTAAATGGGTTTTACATTGGTAGATTCTTTGATTTGCACACTCAATTTTCATACAGGCCTTTCCTGAATTTCCGGTCTGAGGTTTCACCAGTGCACATACTATTACGGTCGTGTGCACTGCTCATGTCAGACTATACAATCAAGAAATTCTTGTGCTTGCACTCAGCAATGTGCACACACCCCAGCCAGCATTCAGAAATGTGCACATGCATTGGCCAACATTCAGCAATGTGCATGTGTTCCAGCCATTGGAAGTTGTCTGCACATAATAGTGCAGTCCACAGCAGGAATGCGCAAAGGAGGGTGCCTACATTTTACCTACAGTAAGATCATGTAGAGCTGGTATAGCCATCCTCAAAAAAAGAGGTGCAATGGCTGGCCTGATTTCTAATTATTTATTGATACACAAGCAACTATGACGAACATATTTATATATGTACCGGAGAAGGTAAGAAATGCTATATCTGACTTTTTTTTTCTATTTGGGTTTAGTGTCACTTTAGGGAAGTTGCTTTGGCTTCACTTCAAATCAGCCTATTGTGTCTGAATGCAGACATCAGACCAAGTGTGTTCTATACCAACTGCAAATAGCTAAGCTTCACTATGCAAACTTGGCTGCACACTAACCAGCAATATGGAAACGTTTTAGCTATGTAATTGTTTGTAGCAGAACACGTTCACTGAAGATTTTCACCACCAGTGGTGCATATCCCACACTGTGAATCACTAATAGACAAATAAGTCATCAACTATACATTTTATATATATACTTCTAATTATTGGTTAACCTTTCTATTTGTAGACATTGCTTCCCCATGTTATACTGTAGCACTGCTTCCTCGTGTGATAACATAGAGGACGTGTGTAGCCTGAAACATTGCACCTACACTCATTGTGATGGGATAGCGTTAAATAAACTAGATATGGATCCAAGGTGTGTTCACATCGGTCAACCTATTGGCAGTAGCTACAGCACCCCTTTATTGCAGGCCCTGTCTAGGAAAGTGTGTGATATTGTGTACATGTTCAGTCTCCCTTTTCTTGGTAAGCTCCCTTGACCATGTGTTTTGGGCGTATCTGGGCATTTGCCTCGGACGGCAGATTTCAAGGGAGCGGCAGAAATGCTGGGGCCTGTTGCGGCCCGTGAGCCGGTAATTTGTGACCCGCAGCCAGCTCAGAAGTCAGATTTGACGGTCCGCATATCTGACTTGCCGGAGCAGCTACGCGGTCTGTATCTCTGTTGGATGCAGACCGTGTAGCTGAATCTGCGACGGCACTCGGATCCTTTTAGGCAGCGCTCTTTCAGTGAACGCTGGCCGAAAGGATTGTGCAGGATTGATTGGTAAGGTCTGCAGCACCGGATCACCAGGGATCGACGTGCCGCCTCACAGCCTCCTCCCTGCAACAAGGTAAGCAGGAGAGGGGGCTCTGTATTGCATTGTAGGTATAGATATATATATGTATTGTTAATGTGTGGGGGGTATTTTCTCATGTGTATGGGAGAGGGTATTATTTGATATGTACAGGGGTTGTATTTTTTTAATGTTTTGTGGTGGTGGTGGGGGAGTAGAAGTGTATTAGGCTACATTCACACCTTTATTTTAGGTGCAATTAGGGATTTCTGCGTCAGGAACTTGCGTTTTCCTGCAGCAGAAATCCCTAAATTGGCATTTACAAGTGGCAGCTGTCACCTAAGTTAATGATCAGGTGACAGCAGTTGCATGTAAACACCTGCACACCGCATGTAATGATATGTGATATGTTTACATTTGGTTAGGAATCAGTCATTCTCCCTGGACGCAATGATTGTGCATCCAGGGAGAGTGTTTTCTGACCACATGTAATCATATCACATACCATTACATGCATTGTGCAGGCGTTTACATGGAGCTACTGTCACCTGATCATTAACTTGAATGGGTGATAGCTGTCACTTGTAAACACCAGTTTAGGGATTTCCACTGCAGTAAAATGCAAGTTTCTGATGCAGGAATCCCTAATCGCACCTATTGCATATACAGATATGAATAGGGCCTTATTGTGTGTATATTGGTGTCTGACGAATACAGTTAAATTTTATTTTAAAGTATGAAATTTGGCAAGCGGCCCCCATAAGAGAAGAAAAATTGCCAAGTGGCCCCCGAGTCGGAAGAGGCCGGGGGCGAAGATGGAGGAGGCAGGGGCAGAGACACCGACAGAGGAGGTGGGAGGTGTCGCCGGAGATGACAAGGAGGCCGTGTCGGGTGCCGAGGATGAGAAGGCCGTCCAATCAGGCACCGAGGACAAGGGGGCTGTGTTCCAAAGAGGTCAGGCCATGCAAGGTAAGAGGACTGTGCTGGCAGATCCCAGCATGGATTCTTCACAGCCCACCCAAGAGTCTCAGGTGTGCTGTGCAATACCCTTTGGTGTGCTCTGCAGGATCCGTAGGGGGCTTGTCGGGTCTCAAGGGGGCTTTGCAGGATCCAAAGTGTGCTCTGCAGCCTGCAAAGCCCACCACAGATCCTGGAGAAACTTCATGAGATCCTGCAGGAACTGTGGGGGCTTTGCCGGGTCTCAGGGGGCTTTGCAGGATCCATAAGGTGCTCTGCAGCCTGCAGAGACCACCTGAGACCACAGCCGGGTGGGGTAAATTTTGTGTGGGGGGAGCTGAGTTTTGTCTGGCCTAGGGCAACCCCAAACCAGAATACACCACTACATGTGTTCTTTTGCATAGTGTCCCTCGTTTCTAGGAATAGTCATGTTAGCTGTGCCTTTCACTGTTTCATTGCTGGCACTGATTATTTTTTTTTCATAATGTTTCTTATACTTACATAATACACCTCTTCTATCAAGCGTCTATGGAATTTCCTGCCATTTATATTTGTATAAACAGCACATCCTGGGTTAAATTAAGCCCTTCCCACGAATGCTTCGAACTTATGCCCAACCTCACAACCCTTGTATCCAAGTATTGACAGACTCTGTCTGGGACTGCTTTCCAGACTATATCAGCCCACATGTAAGCTTTGTTGTATTAGGAATAACCTTCTCTGTTATGAATTAATACAAGTATTAGAATTTGTCTGTTGTTACTTTACATTTCTTATAGTCCTTCTATGTCTTCACTTTCTACAGCATTATGGTAGATGTTGGAAGCTGCATGTAAAATAGTGTATGTCAGCCCTAAAAATGAACGTATCTTATTTGCACCTTTACATTAAATATAGTGCTGAAAGCATTTTGCTATATCTGTTCAACAAGTGAAAAATAATACCCATTGATCCTTCTAGAAATCTTGTTAGCTGATACCTTCCTGTACTCTCTGTCTCTGCTACACTGTTATCAGTAGGCATTGTTTCCAGCTCTTCAGGACTACAGAACACCTCACTTCCCATGGGAGCTGTCCTGTAGTCCTATACACTTACTATTCAAGGATAGCAATGCTTCCTCCATAGATACAGTACATGAGTGCTGTCACTCTACGACAGGAAGTATATGGTATAGGCAGTATCACCAAGCTTACAAAAAGAAAACAAAAGCAGCTCCGGCACCTGAGAACTGGTAAGCTGTAATATATGACATTGTTGTTTTTGGGTTCAGACTTTTCTCAGACTTTTCATGAAAAATACATGGAGTCTGCCTTTGCTAATCACTGCTTTGGAAAATGCCAGTTGCTTGGCTGCCTTGCTGGTCCCCTTGTTCCACTACTTTGAATTAGGGATGTCCCGATACCGATGCTAGCATCGGAATCGGCCCCAATACAGGGCATTTTGACAAGTACTTGTACTTGTCAAAATGCCCCGATGCCTAGCGCCGAAGCTTGCGCTGTTTTTTTTTTGGTTTTTTACCTTCCGTGGTGGCTGGGGTTGGGGTCCTCTGGGCAGGCTGGAGGAGCGTCGCATCACTGCTGTGGGCGGAGCTCCAGGTGGGGTCTAATGTAGTTGGCTGGCGACTGCCCAGAGGACTCCTCCCGTAGCTCCGCCCACAGCAGTGACGCGACACTCCTCCGCTCAGCCTCTCAGTGAAGAAATCATTCTCTATACAGCCGTGTTGAGGGTGTCTTTGTCCAAGCCAAAATGGCCACCGCCAGCTGGAGACTCAGTCCAGGACAGTTTGTACTCTAGTGTCCAACAAATCGCTTCCATTTACTTACAGTGCAGTCTGTCCTACCCAAAATGGCCACCGCTGGCAAGAGCCCCAGTACAGGAAAGTTTATTCTCTAGTGTCTGGGAAATCTCCTTCATTTACTTGGAGTACATTCTGTCCTACCCAAAATGGCCATCACCTGCCAGAGCCTTAGTTAAGTTCAGATTGGCCTCTAGTGTATGGGAGGTAACCTAGGGGATGGTGGGAGAGGACAGCTGTGTATGAGAGGGAGATAATGGAGGAGCTGAATAGATATATTAGAGGAATCAGAAATGATATAATGAGGGGGGGAGACATTTCAGTGTCTGTGGAGAGAGGGATCTGATGAGCTCTCCAAGAAGGAGATTATACAGGATGGCGGAGATACAGGTGGGATGGAGGAGAGAACAGAGTGAGGTCTAGCTGCGGATAAGGCAGGCACCATTGAACAAGCACCAGTAAGGCTGGGTTCACACCTAGGCGGATTGAATATGCACGTTTTTTGCGCGTTTTTTTTACCGCTGTAAAAAAAACGTGCGAAAAACGCGCGTTTCCGAGGGATATTTGGCTGTATCCCAATGGAACCGCCCGACCAAAACTCCCCAAAGAAGTACAAGTACTTATTTGGGCGTTGGGCAGTTTCCCGCACGCTCGTACTCGCGGAAAACCGCCCAGATGGGAACCATGCACATTGAAAATAATGGCATTTCCCTGTTTGAGCGTTTTTCCGTGAGTACGAAAGCGCGGAAAAATGCCTACGTGTGAACCCAGCCTAAGTAAGGGCCTGTGCTGCTGAGATGGCAAGTGGTGTAGTTTTTGCCACTTTGCCAGTATTGTATTTATAATCTGATTGCAAGTGTACATTTACTTGTTCATATAGAGTATTAGGTTAAATCATGATCTATAGTATACTACATACATAACATGTAGTTGTACTATGGATCATGATTTAACCTAACCTAATCATGTTAGCAGGGGAATAGGGGATAATTGAAAAACTCTATTTGTGTAGTGTACTCTATATGTAGTACATCTACAGTACTAGCAGAGTATAATTGTAAATGTATTGTCTGCACTGTATTAGCAGTATATACTCTATATGTACTACATATCGAGTGCATATAGAGTACACACTGCTAATACAGTGCAGACAATACATTTACAATTATACTCTGCTAGCATGAATGGATTAAATGATCTGTATGTAGCCCTGTACTAGGGATCATTTAATCGGCATCATCGGCAAGTACATGAGGGGAAGTACTTGTACTTGTACTTGGGCCTGAAAAAGTGGCATCGGGACATCCCTACTTTGAATCACTGACCAGAAACAGGTATGACTTTTTCTGACTTTTCTTATCTCCCCATTTGTGAGTTAGTGGCTCAGAAAGAATTGTGGCGACTATATTAGAATGCTAAATGAAAAGTAAATATAGCGAATGGTTTACTCCACACCAGAGGGGAAAACCTTAATGATAAATGGCTGGCAGATCCATCTGAAACATGGATTTTTTTTGTTTGTTTGTAGAGGTGTATAGCTGACATGTTTTCTGGCTATTTTCAGTGTCTGGGGTATAAATGTAAAAAAAAGATGTTAGAACACCCCCATTTGTCCAGTTTTTATTGAAATGTAAGCAGTTCAAGTCCAGTGAAGAGCCTGAAATGGTACAAAGGTAAGCAGTAAACTGCCTGAGGTGAAAAAAGTTTACGTTAACAGAAACTAAAAAGTAATGTAATACAAAAATAAATTTTTGCAGGGAAGAAGAAATGGGTTTACGACTCACTGCCTTTCTGTAGCAATAAAGGCAATTAATAAAGATAGGCAGACAGACCATTATAACCCTTAAAAGTGTAGGTCTTTCCTTTAAAGATATTGCACAAAACGCCAACGTGTCAGTGAGTACAGTTCCCTACACCATCAAAAGGCACTTGGAAACTGGAGGAAACTCTGACAGGAAGAGGTCTGGCAGACCCAAAGCCACAACAGAATCATAAGACAAGTTTCTGAGAGTCAACAGATTGCATGATATCACAGAACAACTGCTTCAAGCACAGCTTAACGCTGATTTAAGTAAGCAAGTCTCAGTTTCAACAGTGAAGAAAAAACTTTGAGCTGCAGGTTTGACAGGTTAAGTAGCAGTAAGAAAGCCATTGCTTTCTTACTGCAAAATACTGGCAAAATAAGAAAAAGATGGGACAATTTCTTACTGGCAAAATAAGAAAAAGATGCTTGTCTGGCCATGAAGCCCCGCCAGTGGACTACTGAAGACTAGAAAAAGGTTTTATGGACCGATTCAGTTCATCATGCAGGGTTTTTGTATGCCATCGAGTAGGTGAAAGGATGGTCCCTCGGTGTGTGACACCAACTGTCAAACATGGAGGAGGAAGCATGATGGTCTGGGTTTTTTTGCTGGAACCAGAGTCAGCGACTTGCACAGTCAGTGGCACTCTGAACCAAAAAAAAAAAATACCACAGCCTTTTGCAGCACCATGTAATACTCTCCATCGAGTTCAACCTATAGATCTAGTTGGTCAGGGGTTCATCCTACAGCAAGATAATAACCTAAAACATACCTCTAGGCTGTTTTAGAACTACCTTAGAAGAAAAGAACAAGACGGTAGGCTTCAAATCATAGAATGGCCAGCACAGTCTCCAGACTTAACCCCCATCGAGCTGGTTTGGGATGAACTGGACAGAAGGGTGAAAGCACAGCAATCTACAAGCGCAACACATTTTATTTTACATGACTTACTTATCTGCAGTTTTGCGTTTCTTCAATTTTTTACCATTTTGCAAAAAAGCGCCATTTAAAATTTACATATATTGGTTATTTTTTAACTCCAGTATAGTTTTATCTTTTAGAGTATTTTTTTGTGCACTGATGCTAAATTTAGTGGGCTTTTATTAATTTAATTGTGTATTTAAATTGGTTTAATATTGATTTGATAAACATTTGCGCAATTATCACAGGACCTACAAAATTAGTAGCACCATCTTTTTATTCTACCGGGCCTGTGTTTTCAGAAAATATATGGTTTGGGGTCTTTTACAAATGCAAGAAACGCAGCAGTATAAAATCAAAATAATGGGAAAAATTGCAATAATGGTCTGGCCAGCTGAGGTTAAAAAGCGTTCTGGAGGGCTTGGTAGTGAAAGGGTTAAGCATTTGATATGTTTTCTATTTTCTATTGTGAACAAAGCATGGGTTTATGAGATTCTATTTTTATGTAGATTTTACACACTTCTTTGGAATTAGGGTTGTAAGATATCAAATATACATACAAAACATTTTTGCCAATTAAAATAATATTTAGTAGTAATATTCTTTGAAAGAGTAAACAGGTAATGATAATTAACAAAGAGTATATGTATTTCTATGCATGGCTACCTAAGGTAACTTGTACATGCACACTGTAGTGCTGTGTGTTATGAAGTGCCTATTCATTCATTTTTAATAACACCATTGCACATATATGCTTGAACAAACACACCTGACCCTCAGGGTACTGCAACATATGCAATAAAAACCATATGTTGCCTTGTGGCATGCTGGAAAAATTGTCAGGTATGTTTTTTTGGTCCATGAACCTGCACTGGGAGCACATAGAGTATGAACTAGCCAATTCAACATGTTCAAAAAATGCACATACAAGTGTAAATGAGACCTACATTTTTAACTTAGTTGGGCAACATGCACTTCAGAGCCATGAAAGTTCCCGTTATGGTCCATCCAACCCTTTAAAAAAAATTTGCATGCAGCTTGGTGCCAAACTTTGCCCTCTTTATGATGACATGGGAACAAACTTCTTACTATATGCACTGGTGTGGTTTACTGTGACAGTACATTTAACCCACGCAGAAGAATGAAAAGAAAAATAGGAATTTCCTTTGCATATGATTAGATGAATCCATTTTAACTGAGCCAAGAGCAAAATATACTCCATTAGTAAATCAACACTGCTGACCGAGTCCGCTAGATGATTATTGTGAGTCCTGGCAGTGCAGCAATGTGTCAGGTAGATGTCTCATTGTCTGTTTTTCTGTACATGATCTTTCTAGCTATAACTATTCTTAGATAGTATGCTAGTGTGCCGAACAGGAATCTACTTCTTTTTAATGAATGGATTCCGACACATACCATTTCATAGATTTTTTTTGCCGTGGACATTCTTTTTCGAAAGGTTCCTATTTCAATGCTGTGCATGAATTATATTTTATAAATACGTTTGTGTATATTTTTTCAAGTAATTGATGTTTCTTAAATGTTAACATAGACCAACCACTGTTATGATGAAAGCATTCTGAATTCCTAGGTATATTAGCAATGGCACCATGCCTGTGCCCATTGCATTCCTGTGGTTGGTTAAATCCCACATACAACAAGTAATATTATGTGAAAATCTATTGAAGGAATTCATACTGTTTATAAAACAAGTGATTCTGTTAGAGATGATTATGTCATTTATCATGCGATATACAAAACTGAAAATCACATATCTGTCTTGACAAGCAGGCCTGTTCCCTCCTAGCAGTCCAAAGTGAATGGACACCTCATTTCCGTGTTCTCACCAGATGAGTATTTTTTAGTATAGTTGAACATTTTGAGTACCAGTCTGTATATACCCCACCCCTTCATTACCAGATCAGTTTTCAGTACGGTGATAGTTTGACTGACAATTACACAATCATGCAACTCTGTACCAACATTTTATATAATTTTTGGTACAGTTAGAGCTTTCTTTTGATGGTATTTCATAACAACTGGAATTGTTGTTTTTATCTTCAAAAAAACCATCCCACAAATGTGGTCAGTGGCACTTTTAGCCCCCCACCAAAAAAAATTAAAATAATCCACAATGTTTGATGGTCAGTGGCTAACCCCCTTTCCCCAAAGACAATCCCACAATCATTGGTGGTCAATAGCACTTTATACCCCCCTCTTAAAACCAACTCTACAATCATTGTTGGTCAGTGGCACTTTAAACCCCCTTCCAAAAACAATCCCACAATCATTGGTGGTCAGTGGTGCTTTAAAACCCCCAATTTAAAAAAAATCCCACAATCTTTTGAGGTCAGTGGCACTTTAACTCCCCCCAAAAATCAACAATCTTTTATGGTCAGTGCCACTTTAACCCCTCCTTCCCCAAAGACCATTTCACAGTCATTGCGGGTAATGGCACTTTATATCATCCTCCAAAAACAATCCCACAATCATTAATGGTCAGTGGCACTTCAAACCCCCCAACTTAAAAACAATCCCACAATCATGGTTGATCAGTGGCACTTTAGGACCCCCACCTTCAACTTCAAAATTTCCGCCATTCTCCTTCTTGCCTGGATTTAGAAACATTCAACCCATTCACAAGCTTCCTTCACAAGAATAGGTGAATGATTATAAACACTACAAGTTTTTATACCTAAGATGATTGGTTCACAGTGATTACAAGGTACAGAGCCATTCATGGGCACACTGGCTGCCTAAATGTATTTCCTGAGGTGTCGTTTATAAAGGGTGCTCCAGAAATACTGTCCACCTCCCCGCAGTCTTTTTACAATACGTCCGTATGGAGGTCGTTATGGTATGTGTGATTCTGTTACTTTTTTATATACATCATGAACGACCCCATTAAAATATATGAAATGGGAAAAAGGAGGTGTCCCGATGACCATTGTCACTGGGACAGAAAGTGATGGGAACCCCAAACTTTTACAGTTGTGACCAAAACAGGACGTCAAGGGAAATCCTCAAATGGGGACAACTGTCCCAGTGACAACTAAGGAGAGATTTCCATTCAGTTTTCAGAATCAGAAAACTGGAAGTTAAAGGAAAGATCCCCTAGGGCAGTGCTCCCCAACCTTTTTATCGCCGCGGACCGGTCAACGTTTGATAATTTTACCGTGGCCCGCTGAGGGGGGGACGTTGATTGTTTATATTTTAGATTGTTTTGATTTAATAATTTTAATTTAATTGTATTTAAAAATGCCTTCAAAATAAAATACAGTTACACCAAAAAATGAAAGCGTTGGAATTCTTCACCTATTCCACCACCGAAAAACTGGGCGAGATTACGTTAAAATGTGTGACCACGTCACTGGTCACACATTCTAACGTAGTCTCAAACTTTGATAGATCACATGCCTACCTGTAATCATTTAATCAGAGAAATAGATTATAATAGGGAACATTACAGTGTAATATTCCCCATTATAATCCA
>NW_017307185.1:519457-539875 GCF_000935625.1 Nanorana parkeri
ATAGACGCGGCCGGGAGGGGAGGTGAGTCACAGGACCCGCCCCCTCACTGTGAAGCCCGTCGGCAGTGCGGGGCCCCAGTGTTCGAACACCGGGACCGTGCACTGCCATATATTGCATGACCGGACCGCACTGAGACTGTGCAGCCCGGTAGGCTAGTCCTAGGGGACCCAGGCAGCAAAAAAAAATCAGATAATACTGAAATTGTTCTAAGCATTGTTTGCTATATCACAAACTAAATAAACTACAGAACAAATCTGTGATGTAGGGGTCGGGGATGTTACAATGGCACAAGGCGAGGGACACCAGCAACCAAGACTTCTGGAAATGTTGAATGCTCAGGAGGCTTATGAAGGCTGCAGCAATGGAACAGAGGGATAGTAGGAGACACAAGAGTATAATACCTCTTCTATTGCAGTGACCTTCTTTTTAGTGACAGGGTCACATTATGAGTAATGGGTCTGATCCAGGTAAAGTTACATAGACTTGAACTGATCTCTTCATGTTCTGTATTTCTTCTCAATATTGTGTTGATATAAAAAGTAATGCTGTGTAAGATGAATGATACAAATCATCAGTAGTATACAGCACACATACAGTATATATTCTCCCTCTTTCAGCAACATAAGTAAAATACATACACAGTGTAGTGCCGTAATATACTTATATTACATACATAAACAATTCCCTGCATATTTAGAGCATTAGCTCATAGTACATATACAGTATTTCCATTTCCTGTTTCCATTGTCCTTCATATCTAGTTTGATTTCTATACACTCTTCTAGCTAGATCTGTCAGAACACATTATGTATATCTGTATTATGGCCTGTACTGTACTTGAACAAATGGCTTCAACCAGAGAAGTCAATACTGGTATAGGCTTTGCTATTCAGATACCTGTTACATAGTTACATAGTATTTGAGGTTGAATAAAGACACATGTCCATCAAGTCCAACCTATTGTGTGTGTGTGTGTGTAAAGATCCCCGAGTCATCTCGTTTTTAGGAGTACTTGTACCCCTGTATATTACCGTTTCTCAGGAAATCGTCCAAAAGCTTCTTGAACGATTCCACACTATTAGCTGAAATCACTGCTTGTGGCAACGAGTTCCAGACCCTAACCGCGCGAACTGAGAAGAACCCCCTCCGCCCCTTGTGTTTGAATTTTTTTTCTACCAGTTTCAGGTGGTGGCCTCTAGTCTTTGTTATGGAACTGTTGTCTAGATTCTTCCGTAATACAAAGATTAGAAAGATGACAAAAGTTAGTAATGCTCAACACACAGCAAATGTCCACAAGTAACTGTGTGCAGTGCTACTAAATTTAAAGGGCAACTACATTTTAGACAACAGATAGAAGATTGAGGGAGTCAGAGAACAGTAGGTGGTCCAAGTAAATTATACCTATTTTGCTGTTGTTATTGCTGGTACCATCTTTCTACATTCAGTTTCATATGAAAGAATCTGGATAATAATTTTGTCTGAAAGTATAATAATTGTGCAGCCTTATGCAAGATTTCTAGTTGCCACCTTATTTGACATATTATTTTATTCACCTTTACCTTGAAGCTGAAAGTCAGAGGTTAAAAGTTCCTCTAAAGCTAGTCATACATGCATGGATGTCTTCATCCACACTTAACAGTGTGGAGGGAGAAATCTCCTCTGCAGGCTAATGTATTCAGACAGTGGACACCCGTGGCTGTCCAAATACCAGTACAGTTATTTAATCTGATTGGATGCAGTCAATGTTTGGCCACATTTTCCCACCCAACTCCTTCAATTTTTCAGTCAAAATTTGTTGAGCTGACATGACCACCCACAGCTCGAGTTGTGTCTGATTCCTGTTGAATTGAAGCTGTGTATGGCAACCTTACCTGCTTGCCCTGTAAATTGACTGGCTCATTCACTCCCACTTCCCCCAGTATGCAATAACAGAGAGATAACCTTGAAGGGAAAGTATAATGCATGTTCAGTTTCAGGGTAGAAAGTCTTCCAACTCATTTCTTTCAGAATGCAGCCATAGCCTGAGTGGAAAAGCCTGACCCCTGCCAGTATGCTGCAAAGAAGGAGCCTTGCTATCTGTAAGGAAGCAGTGATCTCTCTGCAGAGGTCCAACACAACTCCTGCTCAGCCAGCACTCTCCAATCAGCAGGAAGAATAAGCATTACTCATTGCAGAGCTAAAGGTCTGACTCAGTAGGGGGGTGTCAGACCTCTGTAGAGACCACTGTTTATACATTGAGGTTTCTTGCTCTACAGCATACTGGCAAGGTAAAGTCCTTCAAAAGAAATAAACTATAAAACTCTAAACACCTTTTGTTTTGGTGCACCTGAATGTATTTAGTGGATTTAAATGGAATGTTCAACTGGGCTTTAATACTAAACATTTCAATTCATGAATAAGCCCAGTCATGACTGGTTCTCTTTAAAAAAAAACAAAAAACACATGTCTGCCGGTAAAAGAATGTTAGTAGCAAAACAAAACAGTTTGCTGTTAATTAGGCTGAACATATTCTCATTGGTGCAGTTCCCAGTAACTTGTTGGCACATTGTCCCGATGACAATGTTCCAGTGCAGGTTGGTTTGAAATTAAACCCACCAGAATAAATTACATGAAGACTTTTTTCTTCAAAATGCTGTAAAAGAAGAACAGAGAATTCACACAGCTGTAACGTGGAATGCAAACATTGTTTTAGGAATTCTGTGCTACTGCAAATTGGATAAATTCACTAAGGTAGGACTCCGCTGATAAATACACTCCAGAGCCTGCAATGAACGTTGTGTCTGGTGAACATCTTCCTGTATTGTCCTGCAGGAAGTATAATCCTAGAGGAAGTATTCCTGCCAGGACCAGGGGAAACTGTAGGCAGGGAATCTGTTCCCCTTTGCATGGCAGAAGCTGAACTTCAAGCAGATATAAAAAACATGATGCAATTATGTATTTATTAAAAAGTATTACATTTTTTTTTTAAGGTACTTTTGTGAACGAGAGGAGAAGGGACAGAACTAGGAGTCAAACAGGTGTGCTACATGTACATGTGCTGGTCAAAAACACAAGGCTAGTCCAAGGCTAAGATCAGGGAAGTGACCTACTGTACTGGTTAACATGTATGCAGAGTTTTTTTCCCCGTTTTGGATAGAGTAAGGAAGGGTTAAAACCACCATCAAGTTGTTAATAGCGTCTGCATTCCCATTGGGTAGACTCACCCTCTGGTGACTATTGCTACTGAGACAGAAAGTGATGAGAAATCTAAAATGTTACGGCTGTCACTGGAGGTGGGTGAAGGTAAATCTTCCAATGGGGACACTTGTTCTGGTGACATACCTCTAAGAGGGAATTTCCCTCTAATCTCTTCCCTACTCTAATAAAAAAAAAAGTTGGCTACTCATTTGACTACATTTGGCTATACATTAAACATTAATACTTTAACTTCTGTAAGGTTAGTTGACCAACTCGGCTGAGCTGTCCAGCAGGACTGTATAGACTGTGTAGGACTGATTGGACAGAAATTCCAATCCCTTGGCAAGTAAAACAGTTCCTATTTATGTAGTTAAGTGTTTATTGTTGTTAGAGCTGAACTACATGCAAACGGCTAAATACACTGGTAAAATAACACATATAGACTTCCATACCTGGCAAACAATTTGTAATTTCCACTTTTTTGATTTATGTACTTATACCAAGAGGCACAGCCAGCTAGTATACGCATCTGCATTTGTCTTTCTATTTGCTTCTCTGAATTGTGAAAGCCAGGGAAGCAATACTGCATTAAACCGGTCTAGAAACCTGCTAATAGGAGGTGAGAGCAGAGTGAGGACTGGATCAGTGTATTGACACTGTCTGAATATTAGTCTGTATTAGTTGTATAGTTTAACTTCAGTTGGGTAAATGAGATTACTCATTTTGCTTTGCTGTCTACTGGATCACAAAACTGCCTGAACAGAATTGCAATTCTTTTTCCAGGCAAAACAATACACATACTTGTATTTTAACTGTGTCATTAAATATTTGCCTGGGGGGTCACCTTTAACAGCAACCAAACGCATTGTAGTACAATAAAGAACGAGAATAGTAACAGGTTGTGAGAATGTTGTCATTTATGCCTGTTATATCATAGGAATCAATTTGAAGCAATCAAACCCATTATGCTCACCCTTGGTGGGTAATCTGTGATGTCATTCCACATTACTGTTGCTTTGCATATGACCGTGTTTGTTACAGGAGTTATTAAAGTCTCCACTATTGCTAGTGAGAGGTTTATTTTTTGTGTGAAGACTTATAATTATTCTGATTATTGTGTAATAATTCCGTCATGAAGAGTATTCCATTATACAGCTCCGCATTTCCCAACATAATAAACCATAACCATTGCTGAAAAGTGATTCGTTCTGGTGCAGTTGGCCTGCAGAAACTTGGAAAGGTTATTGACATCTTCTAGTTCCAGCACAGCATGTGACATTTTTTTTTTAACTTGTTCCTAGTGCCGAGATTGCTGCCAGCACAGAGCTTATGACTTCTGTGGGGAATGATGTCACTGGTTACCCACCAAGAATGAAAATGATGGGTATGAATGTTCCAAATTGATTCCTATGCTATAGCATATGTTAACCGGCTTTTAAATGCCTACTAAAGCCTGTTGGAACATGGTAGTGTGATAGAAATAGTTTTATCTCCTAGTTCTAGAAAATTCAAAATACACTGGCTCTAAAATAAAGCGAGCATTCCTGATATCATCATCATTATTTATAGTTACAGACATATTTAGGACTAATGTAGACAGGGGTCTATAGCGATCATCCCCAAGTTTATTGCAACTAAGATATAACTGAGCTGACACCATGAAGTGTCCAAATAAGGGTTACTAACATTGATCTTGCTCCATACAATACCTGGACACTAATGAATGCAGGTTGGTCAAATGAATAAGCGTAAAACAAAGTTTACCCTATGCAGAGTGTCAGGTAAGACCTACTTGAGATATGCTGAAGTCATGGGAAAAGCTAAAGGTTCATGTAAGTGCTGCCTAGTCTTGGTGTCTGAGGGCTATCTTAATCCAATGGATGTGGTCACAGGCTGTACATATATATTGTATATTAAAGTAAATTATTCTTGAGTCCTGCACTTTCTTTCACCCCTTCTCCGTGTCTTCTCACAGCAATGTGAGAAACTCTGTGCCAGGAGAGACTGTTTTTTTTAGTTTTATGTATTTTTTAACCCCATACTGTTGGCACCAGTTGGAGGTTGGTTGATGGACTCTTGATCACTGTGATTGGCTGTCAGGTCAGGTGGCATCCTACTGCCTCCTGATTGTAAACAGTGACTGGGAGGTGCCCATGACAGCTTGTTAACTGTGAAGGGGTCACTGAATGAATGTGCTCCCAACAAAGAACAGCAACCCTGGCTATAGGCATATACAGTATGTGGCAGCATGACATTAAAGCTCACTGCCGTGCTGCTATATATATATATATATATATACGATGTCAAAAAAGACAAAAACGCAGTATTGCAGTGTGCAATGATACCTTTCTTATTGGACTAACAAAATATATATATATATATACAGGGCTTGAAAAATTGGATGGTGCCTCACCAGTCAGTCAAAAATGTCACCAGTCAGCATGACCGGACTATAGCCTTGCAATTTATGTAAAAAATTTTTGGGGACAGATAGAGCTTTCTTTTGGAGGTATATAATCACAACGGGGGGGAAGGGGTTATTTTTTTTACTGTATAATGAAAAAAGTACCATAAATGTAAAAAAAAAAGTTTCCCTACGTTATGTTATAAAACATTTATTCTTACCCAAATTTTTAGTAAAATATAAAATCCGGGGTCACGGGGGGTAAATAGACACTAAACATGTCAAGCCTTAAAATCGCTAAAAACGCCCATAGGCGACGATTAAAACACTTTTACTGCTCATCAGTTTAGTATTATCAGTGATTAATGGCTCTAAAATTATTGCTCTCACTCCGACGTTTGCGGCGATATTTAACATGTGTGGCACAATAGGTGCAATCGTGGTGTTCGCACGTAGGCGCATCCGACTCTGCGTGTGTATGTGGGGGGCGGGGACTTAATTTTTTTTTCTTTTTTAATTTTTTTTATGCTTTATTTTTTTTATGATTCTTTAATTTTAGTATTACTTTTTTTTTTACACACAGCTTTATTGCTATTACATGGGACTTTAACTAGTCTTGTCTTGTTTGTTCTTCATTTAGACAGAGCGGAAGGGGAGAAGAGGTGAGCGCTAACCTCTGGGGGAGCAGGGGTATCGGGTAAGTGCATGCTAAGCCTTGTGAGACGTACATTGGTGAAAAATTCAGCTTTTTCATGTAATTTGGTGTTCATGTAAATAATTGCTTATCTTTGCTGCCTTATATTTTTCGAACATCACTATTAAATTATTATATAGTATTGCACTATTTCCAAGTTGTTATAATGTATCATCACTAGATGTCGCCATAGACCTTATACAGAAGCTGCAACTGGTAACATTGTCAAACAATCTTTATATTAAGTTGAATATTTCATAACCCCTTAATAAAGCATCTCAGTATTTTCAGCCTTGTTAAAGGTACTATATGTGCTTGTGTATTCATATATCTTTATTTATCTACATATCTATTGGGTATTAGTTGTTTTGCAGTTGTCATGTACAAACCTCCCAACATTAGAAGTTATGAAAGGGGGACAACCTGGAAAGAAGAAAACATGCAGCATGCCAAGACAGAGCACTAACACTTTGAGGCTACCTTAAAGAAGAGCTTCATTAAAATAGTCGAAAACAAGTGCAGCAGTCAGCAGTATATGTCATATTTGTCCTTTAAGCCAGAGGCAAAGGCTGTGTACTGCATTATATTTCTGGTCAACAGGAGGAAAAAAATGGCCAGCATTGGTGTTAAGTGGAAGGAAAACATGCCTGGCATTGATGATCAGAGAGAGGAAAATGTCTGGTGTCAATGGTAAGGGGGAGAAAAAAATGGTCAGTGTTTGTGGTCAGTGGAGGAACATTACCTAGTATCAGTGTTCAGTGGGAGGGAAAATGCCTGGCATTGGTGGTTAATGGTTGGATAAAATGCCTGGAGTTGGTGGTCAGTGAGGGGAAGAAAGGTCTTGACCCCAATAGTCAATGGGAGGAAAATGCCCAACTGCGGGGTAAAGAGAGAACTGGTGCTCAGTTGGGGAAGAGAGAGGTATTGGTACTCTGTAGGGGGAGAGGAGGGGCACCGGTACTCTGTGGAGGGAGAATGGGGGCCCCAGTGGAAAAAAAAAGGTTGGGGTAGCAGTTACATCCATTTTAAATCAGTGAGTGTCTCCTTTGGCAATGAAAGAAGCAAATTTGACCAGAAATGTTTAAAAAATTTGCAACAGTCAGACTGACTTACACAACACAATAACAATGCACACTTCCATATACGACAAATATTTAGATGTATCTGATATGAATAATGGGAAATGCTGCACTAGCCTCCTAAAAAACAAGTCAAGGGACAGAAGACTGTCTGAGACAAAGGACACAGTTCCGTCATTGCAACATGAACTCTCTTAGACCCGGCGTGCGCACTTCCTTTAACACTACTGTATTCTGAAACAATGTGATGCAATTACCAACTGATTCCAGAACATCTCTCTGAGCACATATAGTTAACAAAGCTTCCTTTCTAGAAAAAAAATTTGGCAGGAGATCCGTGCGTCACTTCCTGAATAGGCTTAGATCCAAAGCACAGGCTAATTTTCTTTTACTGTGTCCAGCCATTCAGCACTGCGATCTCATCAAACAATGATAATGTAAATGTGGACTCTGGTGATGCTCAAGCAGATATGTAATCTTCCGTAAATTAAGAACCTAATTACTTTATACCATACATGTTTAAATAGATTATAAATAAACAAAGAAAGGTGAATATATTTAAAGCTGAACTCCGGGTAAAAAGCTAAATACACAATTGGAATACATATATGCAATCTGATTTACCTAACAAAGATCTATAATTCTGTTTGGAAAGTTTTGGATCCAGACTCGCTTGCCAGCAACATAGCTTTGTAGTGATTTCACTTTTCTCTGTTAAACAACACAGCCTGGTTCAGGACCTATCCCCAGCATGCTGAATGGACAGTGAAGGAGCAGCAGCATACTGATGAGGTCATGCCTCTAGTCTGTCCTTCTATAAGCATGTTAAGATAGCACTGTGCCAGGCAACAGAGCTATGATTGTTTCAGAACGCTACCACCGCTGATGTTCCGGGTTTAGAATAAGATAAATCTAAATTCAGGTATCTGCACTATATGCCATATAGAATTGCAATAATTTGAATGATTACATATTTAGACTAAATTGTGTTATTACTATCTGCCTACAGTTTATTTTTTTAACCAGTTGACATCCGCGGTGTTAAACCCCCTTCCCATCCAGGCCATTTTTCAGTATTCAGCGCTGCGGTACTTTAACTGACATTTATTCCGTCATGCAGCGCTGTACTGAAATGAATTTTATACCCTTTTTTGGGAACAGATAGAGCTTTCTTTTGGTGGTATTTATTCACCATTTTTGACAAAAAAATATTGTTGGGCATCTCTATCTCTGAACACAATTACAATAATTTTTTATATGGTGTCAACATATTCAGCAGCGCTTTACAATAGTTTAGACACTGACAAGCATCATTGACATATAGAAACAGTAGGTGAGGAGAACCCTGCCCAAACAAGGTTACAGTCTAAAGGTGCCCATACACTGCTCGAGAATCGTGGGAAATCCCGCGATCGTACAAGAATCGAGCAGTGTGAACGAAGATGTGCGACCGTTTCTACTGTACGGTCGCACGTCTTTTGTCTAAGGAGCACGCTAGAAAACCAGCCGAAAATCATACGATTTTCGGCTGGTTTGAACGGTGCTCGGGAGACAAATGCCGAACGGGCCGGTGTGCGCACGCAGGTCTTGCTGTCACGGTCTGCGACCGGGGCACACAAAATGACAAAAGTAGCGTGCAAAAAATGGTGTCTGTGCGTTAACAGGGACGCACTAGAGGCGCAGGTTCTAAGAAGGGCCAGGTGTTCGACAGAGCCTCTAATGGTGAGGATGATTGGCTGGTGGACACCTTCCAGGTTGCGGCCCTCTAGCATGCCCACACAGACATAAAGATTAGTGGCAGCACCGAGGTGCTGGATGTATCAGCAGACACGGTTGAAGCATATACACAGCCACACGAGTAGGCACAGGTGCAAGGACTCACTTGAAGAAGCTGATGATCAATCCAATGCAGGACATACAGGATCTCGCTGTGAGGAAGAGGGAATCCAGACTCACAGGAGACAAGGTAGGTGGTGGGCAACCGCAGGGATTACAGAGGCAAGAATTAACAGGAAGTCCGACTGGGTGAAAAGACACGTTGCTCGAACGGCACGGAACAAGTGAGCTGGACTTTTAATGGAGAGGTTCAGAGTGGATTGGCAGGAAGCCAAGCAGCTCAGACAGGAGGTAAAACCCGGCGCCGGATCCTCACACAGGGAAGTGTGACACTTGCGATGGTTGTAAAGTGTATGGCCCCCTTAAGAGAAAGAAGGGGACCAAAGACCGTGGTGGCGAAGTGGGAGACTACATATGTATACCAAAAAAAAATAGGAGCGGATTTGGGAGTACTGTGAAACGGGAGCAGAAGGGAAGGTTGTATAGGGTGAGAAATCAAGGGGAGAGCTGATTTGCTTCTCTAAAGAGGTGCATTTTGAGGGATTTTTTTAAAGTCTTGTAGCGATGGTTAGAGTCCGATTGTGGTGTGGGAGAGAATTCCATAAGGTGGGGTGCAGCCCTGGTGAGCTATCTCTGAACATCTTCTTTAGTATAGCAAAGATAAAAACACATATCAGCCATCATATGTCCAGGTCACCAACAACTGTTTTGCATGTAGACATGTTTGTCAATGTACTACCCGATTTCCCATATTTCTCCCATTCAATAAGGTGTCACAGTTGCACATATTTACCTACGGTGCCTCTTGTGGGTGAAATCTGGTATTGTGGGGCTGTCTTTTAGACAATACAATATATCATATATCATTTAGATCAGTAGTTCTCAACCTTTCTAGAGCCGAGACCCCTTGGTAACATTTGTCAAGTTATGGTGTCCCCAACAGACTCAGGACTTAGTAACGCACTGGACTCTGGACTTAGTAAGCACTGGACTCAGAACCTAGTAACACACTAGACTCAGAACTTAGTAACGCTTTGGACTGAGTAACGCACTGGACTCTGGACTTAGTAACACACTGGACACAGGACTTAGTAACGCACTGGACTCTGGACTTAGTAAGCACTGGACTCAGAACCTAGTAACGCACTGGACTCAGAACTTAGTAACGCTTTGGACTGAGTAACGCACTGGACTCTGGACTTAGCAACACATTGAACTTAGGACTAAAAACAGAAGCACAATAACAAGAATGCAAGCCCTCCCCAGCCACTGCTACCTGCTTGCCTGCTCTGTCTCCATGCAGCCTTCTCAGCCCCAGCACTGCTAAGACGCCCACCTCCTGCAGAGCCTGCTCTGTATGGGAGGCGGGAGGACAGCAGTGGCTGTGAATAGAAAAGTCCTGCTATACACACTCCCCAGCCACCAGATGTCACTGCAGCGGCCGAGGGGCTATGAAGAGTTTTCATCATAAAAAAATCAAAAGGACTAGCCAGCGCATTCTGGGGATTATAAAAAGGCCCCCTTTGTCAGGGCTTAATATTGCGGGAAAGAATCTGGATGGTCTCAGGATTAAATTGGTTACAAATGATAAAACTTGACATCTCAGGGTTAAAAGCAGGCTCTAGCAGCTAATTGCATATCACACACAGCGTACATGTATAGGCTCTGTGCTTTAAGAAAATATATAATTAGAGAATTTTACAAATATGCAAAGCTGTAATGACATAAAAAAGGTGCTGCCATTGCTGACTTGTTTTTAGGTGCAAGTTCCTGGGCTGCCATTGTTATTATCCCCTCATTACTTGGTGAGTCACTAACACATAATCAGCTGCTAAAGCCTGCTTTAGAAGAAGGAGCAATCACTATGGCTGAATCCTCCAATGTCTGAGGTGCCCATACACCTATCGATTATCATTCTATTATCGTTAGAAAGACCATTCGTGAACGATTTCCGATCAGTTGATGGGAACCCAACTATTTTTTTACTGTACTCCTGGCCGAATTTTCTCGAACGGTGAGGCTGGAAAGCTGTTTGGGCGCTTTCGTACGAAAAAAACGATGAACGAAATTTGGTGAGTTAGTATTTCTAATGAACGATTATTGAAATTGACATTGATCTGTGCATGATGGGGTGTTTGAGTGGAAATTGAACAAGGGTTGAATGACGCCACAAAAAAAATCTAGCGATAAACGCAGAGTGTATGGCCGGCTTAAGTTTCCAATATTTCACTTTAAGCAGCATCTCAAGCCCTAATGATGGGATTACTCTACAAACCCCTGAAACCCATCTTTCTTATCCTGGATCTTATGATAATTAAAGGATAACTATGGGATAAGTTTTTTCCCCATAGTTCTCCTCAGGATCATGGGAGGACATAAACTAGCTGTATACGGATGGGACGGATCCCGACATTACTGTTGAGATCTACCCAGCTGCGTGATTGACAGCTGGCTCTGCCTATCTAGAGGCAGAGCCAGCTGTACCCACCCCCTCCCCTGTCTGTTCTGCCAGACAGAGCTGGAGGATCGGAGTGGGGAGGGGGGGATCCCTGCAGGAAGCCGTGACTGACAGACACGGCTCTCTGCAGGGACAGGATCGAGAAGTGAGCGAGCGACGGTATGTGTTCGTTCCCTTCCCGATCTATAGAGCCAACGTGTGACAGTTTCGTTGTCACATGTCGGCTCGAACTATGAGGTTCTCCTTTAAGCAGTTGTGAACTCTAGAACCTTTAATATGGCACTCTTGTCTTTTTCAAACCCCTGAATCTTGCACATCTTGAGGCCCTTTCATATCTATGAGCTGCCTAACCAGAACTATTGCACTCTACAGAATTAATTTTTCATTCCACACTGTTAAAGGAGAACTATGGGGTTATGGCTTTCCCCCATAGTTCTCCTTAGGGTAACGGGAGGACACAAACTAGCGTCCTCCCGTCACCCTAGGCTCAGTATACCGCGAGCTGTAGCTTGCGGTATACTAAGACACCGCAGCTGAAGCGGATCCCGTCAATTGTGCCAGGATCCGCCCAGCTGCGTGACTGACAGCTGGCTCTGCCTATCTAGAGGCAGAGCCAGCTGTACCCGCCCCCTCCCCCGTCCGTTCTGCCAGTCAGCGCTGGCGGATCGGAGCGGGGAGAGGGGAATCCAGCCCCTCCCCTGTCACGGCAGAGAGCCGTGACAGGATCGAGAGGTGAGCGAACGCCGGTATGTGTTCGCTCACCTCCCGATCTACTGAGCTGACCTGTGACAGTTTCATTGTCACATGTCGGCTAGAACTATAAGGTGAGTGAAAAGCACTCCCCGTCCGTTCCGCCAGTCAGCGCTGGCGGATCGGAGTGGGGAATCCAGCCTCTCCCGTCACAGCAGAGAGGCGTGACAGGATCGAGAGGTGAGCGAACGCTGGTATGTGTTCGTTCACCTCCCGATCTACTGAGCCGACCTGTGACAGCCTCATTGCCACAGGTTGGCTAGAACTATGAGGTGAGTGAAAAGCACTCACCTCATAGTTCTCCTTTAAATTGATCAAAGGACCCAGCACCTCCCATCCTTGCCCTACTAACAGAACATATCCATATGAGGTGTCAGGTGTGTCTGCCAAACCTGGAACAAGCATATTCATGACAGGTGTTGGGAGTGTTGGAACACCTACAGGGCTATTCATAAAAGGGTGAAGAGTTTGGAGAAGGCAGGAGAAGTGAACAATCTAGGACAACATACTGATTTGGAAAGTGAGCGGAATTGGAGAATTTTTCCAAATCAGCTATTTTGTCCTAGATTGTTCACTTCTCCTTCCTTATCCAAACTCTTCACCCTTTTGTGAATAGCCCTGCTAATGTACAGCTACTTGATCCACAAGAGATTTACTAAGCAATGAAAGCTTTGTAAGAATGATCACATAGAAACTTGCACTTTTAAAACCAGTCACCAATGGAAGCTCCCATATGCATAGCCTGACAAATTCCTTAATTCTCTTTATATGCAAAATGCTGATGTTTGAATGATGCATATGTTTAAATAAAAACAAAAGGCAAAAAATCATATATAAAGCTAGTCAAAACTCTGCAAAGTATTCTGAACTCGTCTTCAATGTTTGGTCTTTGTAGGATGTGAAGAATGTGAAATGCTTCAGCATGGATATCAGGGTGACAGGTGGTGGTGGGAGGGCATGGACTGGAAATTTCTTATCAAGCATATTACATATGCCAAATATTGTAGCTACTTTAAAAATGGGATTAAGGAATGTCCATTGACTTTAATTACTACATGTTTGTGTTCTAAAATAACCACAGAAAAAACTGACAGGACTCCAAGGGGCCTATTTATAAACAATATTTGCATAACTAAGTATCCACTGAAACTGCATGTATATGCATTCACTGCGAATCAACCAACTGTTGTGAGAATGGGGCAAATTTGAATGGGGTATTATGATTTCTGGTTGGATGTTCTTCAAATATTATGGGCAGAAGAAAAAAGAGGATCATTCATAAAAAACATAATGAATGAGGAAAACACCGCTTGATGGTCACTAGATGGTGCTGAAGATCTTAGGAAATAAATACATTTTAGTGACAAGAGATACAATGTAACAATTCTAGAGAACACTGGAGGGAATTAGCAAATAGATTTAACCATTGCTACTGTGGGGGTACCCAAGTGGTAATACAAGAACTGCAACTGCATCTTTACCTAGGTAAAATCTAACAAAGGGTAAACATTCATAGTAAACATGTGAAGGGTTAAAAGGGACAAGTGGAAGAAGGGTTTAATTTGTTGTAACTTAGCAAATGCAGAATATGTTTCTAGAAGTTTCTGGAGACTTTCTGTGACTTGCAGTAATTGGTGGAAGTGTCTACTAACAAGTGGAAAATGCTACTAACATGACATGTAGCCTGCTCTATCCCCGCTGAATAATAGACTGTTAAAATATATATACCCTTTTTTCCCTTTTGGATAGAGTGGGACAGTTTAGAACCCCTGTCTGGTTTTAATGCTATTCAGGGCTCTGTTTAAGAGATTTCCCTCACTTTCTGTTCTGGGGATAACCTTTAACCAGACAGGAAGTAAAGGAAAATCTGAAACACCAAAACAAACAACAATAAAAAAATACTGACAGAGGTTTTAGCATTCCCTTAACTTTTTTCAGACAAGAAGTGAAAGAATCTCTCTCTAATGGAGCCAATTCGATAGGGAAGGCAAGTAAATTCAAGTTTGATCTTTACAGCATTTCCCACATATGAAGACTTAAATCCTTAAGGACAAAGGCCTTTTTTTCTCATTTTTTGTTTACATGATATAATCCACATTTTAGGCCTGAAAATTACTTAAAACCCCCAAACATTATATATTTTCTGAAAGCCAAGACGCTATAGAATAAAATGGTGGCAGCTGCAAATTTTTATGTTGCACAACATTAGCGCAACATATTATCAAACCCAAAAATTTAGTTAAAAATGCACTTGTTAAATTTAGTACCCCAAAACACTATATAAAACCATTTTTTTTTGTAAAATATCAAAGATGAGGTTACAATGAGTAAAAAGATACCCAACATGCCCAGGTTAAAAATTGTGTGCGTCCGTGAAACTGTGACAGTATTCAGTACCCCAAAAAGTCCATACACAACGCTTTAAAAGCCCCTACAGGTCATCAGTTTAGATACAGGCATAAATGTTGGTCCTAGAATTATTGCTCTCACTCTGGCGTGTGCGGCGATACCCAACATGCATAGCACAATCGTTGTTTTTGTACATAGGCGCCCCCAACGCGTGTTTATGTGACGACACGCGTGCTCGCGGGGGCAGGGGACTTTAAAACATTTTAAAAATAATTTTTACATGTAATTTATTTAATATTATTTTTAAAACTGTTTTTTTTTAACTTTAATTGCTATCATATAGGGGGACTTACACGCTCCCCATGTGATAGCATATTGGTGGTGACAGGTCCTCTTTAAGGTGATACTGGGGGTCCAAAAGACCCCTACTATCACCTTTACACTCTAAATAAGCTATTGAAGTGCACGTGGCACTTCAGCAGTTTATTGCTGGGCTTCAGGAGCCCAGCAATAACAGCTGAGGGACCGGAAGTGATGCAATACGCATAGCTCTCGGTCCCATAGAATGGCGAGTCTGTTCAGTGCTCTTTACCCAGCTTCCTGCCCACACCCGAAATGCCAGTCCCGGGTCTGTAGTAGGGGCAGCGGAGCCTGGGAAACACGGCGGGGATTGTGGTAAAGGACGAAAGTGCATTCTATTGTCGCCAACACAGTTTTTGTGTTCTTTGCAATAAAAAAAATTGAAACCAATACATCGAAGTTCTTTCTATTTTTTTTCTAAATACAGCAGAAAGTCTCATAAATAACTCCATGAATGTGTTCTATCATTGCCCAATCAGAAGCTGGGGGTGGGTGTCCTGAACCACGCTAACAACTTTAGTCTGCAGAGACATCCCGGACCGGTATGTGCTGCCTGGCAGAGCTCACATGAATATGGACCCTTTTACAAGTTTTAGAAAGAATACGTTTGATTTAAGAGACACCACATTATTTAATAATTTATTACATACTGGCAGGTAGAAATTAAATGCATAAGGAGGGTGCAAACATATTTAAAGGTGTTAGTCTTATATTATGTTTTGCTTATAATACTGTATTTAAATGATTAACATGTAAGATTGTCAATAAAGGCTACTCAATGTAAGGTGACCAGTAAATAGATATACTGTACATATTGATTAAACGTCGCCACCATGTGGTGAACTGATAGAAGGCTGTAACAACATTTTTACAGTTTACAACTGTCCCGTTTGGATTTACACACTGCCCTGTACTGATAAATATGCACTTTGAAGCTTCTCCGTTATGTACTTTGTAGCCTCTCAGGTCATTACTGCGGGTATTCATACAGATCCAGTACTCAGACCTGCAAGCGCTGGTTATGTCGAAATGCATTTGTAAAGAAATTGTGAGTTTTTTTGAAGTAGAGAAAGAACAGGTGAAGTTAAATACAAAATACAACAGAGGAAGAAGTCCTTAACAATGGCATACTAATCCAGACAACTATTTTTCAAAATTACACATGTGCGATTAAAATATGGACGAATATTGGCATATTTGGACATTCGGAGGCATCTGGATTTCTGGATGAAAGAAATAATGAATCCAAATGTATCCAATTTTTTCTATAACGAAATTCGGATACATCTGAGATTTTTTCCAAATGTCATTCTGAATGAACTTGTGTTAAACATTAGAATAATAATAAAAAAAAAAAGCGTGGAGTCCTCTCCCCAATTCATACCAGACCCTTAAGGCCACATTACCCTTAAAATGGGGAGGATGCTTTGCCAGGGGGAGCCCAGGTTGGGGATCAACTCGCCATTGGTCAGTGCTAACGGAACCTCTCCCAGCCACGGAAGGAACCCTGCAGTTTCACATAACCGTAGTTGAGTAAGACTACTTCAGCTATTATCAGGTGAGACAAACGCTTTTTTCTTCCTTTGTTTTATTTTAATTCTACGGATCTCCTTGCTTCTTTGCTGTTACTAGCTGTCTACATGCTCTCCAACAATGGCTGCATGGCATTTCTCAAATTTCCTTATGTTGACAACAGTGGATGTCTGTGTAATGTGTGTTGGAGTGGCATCTTGTTTCCTCCTTCTGAAGACTGTGTTACAGGGTAACAACACAGGAGAGGAGAGGGATAGAGCACTGTCGCCCTATAACAGGAAGTCCTAAAACAAGGACCTTATTGGCAGGATCACAAAGTATTTTATTACTAAAAGAATTAGATTTAAAAATATTGAAACTTACGTTTAAAGGCGTACTATGAGGTGAGTGCTTTTCACTCACCTCATAGTTCTAGCCAACCTGTGGCAATGAGGCTGTCACAGGTCGGCTCAGTAGATCGGGAGGTGAACGAACACATACCGGCGTTCGCTCACCTCTCGATCCTGTCACGCCTCTCTGCTGTGACGGGAGAGGCTGGATTCCCCACTCCGATCCGCCAGCACTGACTGGCGGAACGGACGGGGGAGGGGGCGGGTACAGCTGGCTCTGCTTCTAGATAGGCAGAGCCAGCTGTCAGTCACGCAGCTGGGCGGATCCTGGCACAATTGACGGGATCCGCTTCAGCTGCGACGTCTCAGTATACCGCGAGCTACAGCTCGCGGTATACTGAGCCTAGGGTGACGGGAGGATGCTAGTTTGTGTCCTCCCATTACCCTAAGGAGAACTATGGGGAAAAGCCTTAACCCCATGGTTCTCCTTTAATATGACATTAAAATATTAAAGCTTATATGGGATTTTAGTGATTGGGTTTATTAAGTAACCAACTCGGTGTTGTTTCCCTTTCTAGATAGCTCAGATTCCTTCTCTGCCTCTTCCCTGCACTTTGTGCCGCTGCACAGTGGCGTAATCAGAGTTATGGGCGCCCAGGGCAGAATTTTTTTTCATTCCATATAGGCAGTAGATCCCCTCTCTATAGGCTGGGGTACCAACGCCTACCTTCAAATATATTGAAGACAATGTGAGCCTTCTTCTTTAGCTTCTGCAACCTCTGGCTCCTTTCATCCACCAACACCTGTACGTCTCAGCAGGCCCCCTCTACAGGCACCACGAAGTGCAGCTGGTTCCTAAGAAGGCTGTGAAAAAAAAAATAGTAGTAGTTTCCCGGATGATATGTGGGGGTGTATAGGGACACCCAGTTCCCTGGGAAAATATGGGGGGTGTACAGGAGCAATTAGGGCATCCTGGGACTAGTAGTTCTCTGGGTGATATGTGTGTTTGGGGGGTATATGGGGACAATGAGGGCATGTTGGGACTTATAGTTTCCTGGGTGATATGTTGGGACTTGTTGTCATGGAGCTATACCCCCCAACCCCCACACATATCAGCTAGGGAACTACAAGTCCAAGCATGCCATCATTGCCCCTGTACAACCCCGCCCCACACACACACACACACACACACACAAACACACACACACATATCACCCAGGGAACGGCAATATCTGTACCTGTACAGGGGCAATAAGGGCATTCTGGGACTTGTAGTTCTATCGCTGATATGTTATGAAGCTGTATTAACCACTAGAAGTCCGCTGTGTTTACACCCCCTTCCTGTCCCAGCCATTCTTCAGTATTCAGCGCTGCGGTACTTTGACTGACATTTATTCCGTCATACAACGCTGTACTGAAAATAATTTTTATACCATTTTTTGGGGACAGATAGAGCTTTCTTTTGGTGGTATTTAATCACCACTGGGGTTTTTATTTTTTACTATATTAAGGAAAAATTACAGAATTTTTATTAAAAAACTGTTTCCCCTATATTAAATGATAAAACATTTATTATTACCCAATTTTTTGGTAAAATATAAAAGATGGGGTCACGTCTGGTAAAAAGACACCAAACATGTCAAGCCCTAAAATTGTGTGCGTGCGCGAAACCTAAAAAACTACCATACCCAAAATTGGCCATAGGTTACGCTTTAAAAGCTTTTACCGCTCATCAGTTTAGTGTTATCAGTGATTGATGGCCCGAGAATGATTGCTCTCACTGCGACTTTCGCGGCGATATGTAACATGTGTAGCGCAATTGTCGTTTTCGCGCGCTGGTGCACTGGACGCGTATTTATGTTTACATGTGCGTAAACGTGGGGGTGGGGAACTTAAGAATTCTTGTGGTTTTTTTTTACTTTTTTTTATATGTGACTTATTTTTTTTAAAACTCTTTTCATGTTTTTTTACACTTAATGTCATTTAATTTTTTACACTTAATGTCACTTAATGTCACTTAATGCCGACAGCCTGCTTCTGACAGCTGGGCGGAGCCAGCCGTGATCTTACAGTTGGCTCCGGCCACTTTCAGAGAGATCAGCGTCCCTGGTTGCTAACCAGGGACACTGAAATCCAAGCATCTGACTCTCCCTGGCGCCCCGGGAGTCTCCTGCTCCCGGCCGCCAAGGAGAAAAACCCCGCTGTGTCTTTTTTCTTTATTCTGACACGGAGCGATGTCAGAATAGAGAAAAAAAAATAAAAGCCCCATTCAAAAGCATTGGGACATTACTACTGGCTATTTCTGTTGCAATAGCCAATAGTAAACTAGCATTGTACCCGCCCTCTTTTGCAGTTCCCCACCAGGTCCACCAGCAGAGGGCGGGAACAATGCTAGTTTACTATTGGCTATTGCAAATTGAAATAGCCAATAGTAAACTCTCAATGCTTTTGAATGGGAATTTATTGATGCTAGCATCTTTACTTTACTGTGACTTTGACTGTGGGGGAACTTTAGAGTGTAAGCTTCTCTGTACAGAGACTGTGACTGGCTCAGTGTTCTCTGTACAGCACTGAGGTATATGTCAGCTATATAAATGTATAATAATAGTGTGTGACTATGGAGGGACTTTAGAGTGTAAGCTCCTCTGTACAGAGACTGATGTAACTGGGGGGGACATTAGAGTGTAAGCTCCTCTGTACAGAGACTGATGTGACTGTGGGAGGACATTAGAGTGTAAGCTCCACCGCTCCAGTACATATGCGTTAAAAGGATGACGGCACACAGAAGCAGACAGCATTTTTGGTTTGCTGCAGTCGTTTTCTCTGTAGCAGTTCATAGATTTCATAAATGCAACACACTATAGTTCTTTTATACATAGCATAAAGGTAAAAACGATATATGGAGTGTTATCTTCATTTTAGATGTCAAAAGGGTTTTGTGGCTCCCGGGGTTTATTTTTCTGTGGGAAACGGGTCCAAGTGGCTCTTTGAGTGTTAAAGGTTGCCTACCCCTGACATAGGGGGATAAAAATCCCCCTATATAATAGCAAAGGCACAAGGGGGGCAGCGTCAGTATTTGAGGGGGGGCACGCAGCCAGCACATATACACAATCGGCAGGCTATAGAGCCGCCGATCGTGTATATGTGAAACAGCCGGTAATGGCTCTTTACATTGGACGCGTTTTTTCTGCCCGTGCGCGCGCGAGCAGAAAAAAAATGCCAATGCGACTGTGCCATCCGTCCGTTTTTGCAACGGGCGGACGGCAACTGGTTAATTACGGTCCACCTGAAAGTACTACAATGCTATTATAGAACTAAGAATAGAACATTTAAGTTTATCTATGTTCTATAATGGCATTGCAATAATGGTGAACTACAAGCGGCCAGTCCAACTGGGACTTGTAGTTCCCTGTAACTGATATGAGGCTATATTAAAGTACTAGAAATA
>NW_017307185.1:539907-549155 GCF_000935625.1 Nanorana parkeri
GCTCCGGCGCCCCCCTCAGCTTAACGCCCGGGGCAGACACACCGGCGGCCCCCCGGTTGTTACGCCACTGCCGCTGCACTCTCTTTTTGCCAGACACTCGCTTATTGATTGCACCTAACTGAAAAAGACTATTCCTTCTACAGCATTCCGATCTCAAGGTCTGATCACTCAGTGGTTATGATATTCTTGTCCTTATTATTAACTAGCAGCACTCGCCCCTCTTGGTCTTTCAACGACTCTGTTTTTACCGACTCACCCTTGAAGGCTTCTCTTTGCTACCACGTAATGGATTACATTCACTTGAATTATGTTCCTGGTACTTCCGCACTGACTTTATGGGAAGCCATTGCATTAAAATGATGATGAGAGGCCATTGCATTAAAATTTCTTCTATATTTAAAAAGGACTACCTTACCCATCTTTGCTGTCTATAACAGGAATTCCATAATCAGTCTCTTCGCTGCCAACATAGACCTGCTCTGTTGAACAAAATGGCCCTGGGCACTGTTTATAGGAACCTTTACTTTGCACCTCACTCATCAGGCAGAAAAATGAATAAGACGCATGAAACATCTTTTTTATCTGAAGGCTGACAAACCTGATTCTCTTCTGGTCACTAGGCTCCGCAAGACAGATCCCACGTTGCAACCATTTTGGCTTTTAGTCCCGGGGGATTATTTCACTAGTAATCCAGCCAAGATTGTGGATATGTTCCACTCTTTTCTTTCCCATTTATATACCCCCCGCTTCTTCCTATCCCCCAATGGAACACCCACTTCTTTCCACATTGTCCCTTCCACAACTGATGGATACTTTTTGCACTTTTCTGGATGATTCTATTACTGATATGCAAATGCAATTAGCCATAAAATTGTGCTGAAACCCAATGAAAAACCCGGTCTGGATGAGTTTACGGCCTACAAAAATTACTCTGATCTGTTTATCCTCCTGTTGTGGGACACACTCAACTCCATCCGACATGGTCACCTTTTTAGACCAGAAGCCTTGTCTGCTACTGTGGCCATGATACCTAAGCCTCATGTTGAAAATTCGTCTCCTTCCAATTTTCAACCTATCTCCATACTCAATATAGATGTGAAGCTTTTGGCTAAGATTATGGTGACTTGACTAAATAGGGGGATCGGCGATTTAAGTCACAAAGACCAAATGGGCTTTATGCCCGCTCGACAAGCAAAGCGATAATATTCACAAAATAGTGTTATTTATCGAAGCATCTCTCCAAATTCACACCCTCCTTTGGCTTCATCCTAAAGATAGGTGATCCCTGATTAGCACTATTACCGTACATTCCCTCCGTGTATGGGATGGCGTTAAATTCTCTGGTGGTTTGGTGTCATCCCGCTTCCCCCTTCTTTCCTTTCTTCATAACCCATCCTTCCCCCTGGGAATGGAATCACTGTCTGTCTTCCGTTTTTGGAAGAATGCGGACATAGCCCAAATTGATCAACTTATTACAACTACAGGCATTAAATAACTTCCGGCATTATGCTTGGTTTATCGCCTCCCGGCATCTGAAACCTTTCATTACCTACAGGTGAAACACTTTATTGCCTCTACAGTTCGCCTTTTAGGCGACCATCCTATGCTTACACAATTTGAAATTAAATGCCGGGATGATCCTCACTCGCTGGGCCTGGTCTTCATTATGCTACGCTCTCTTGTCAACTGGCACTTCTACTTTTACTTATATGTGTGGCTGGGCAACTGACCTGGTGGATGCATTGGATGAAGATACCTGAGAACAGATTTGGACTACCACAAAATCATGCTCTCGTAATTCGACTTCAGTGGAGACTAACTATACGGTCTTTTTCTGATGGTACATGGTACCCAGCTCTTGGTACCCAGCTCACCTTATTATTTTCGTGGCTGTTCTGCACGTGGTGATTATTTTCACATTTGGTGGACCTGCCTGACTTCTCACAGTGTTTGGTCTCAGGTGAATGATCTGCTCAGCACTCTTTTTCAAAGATGGATCGTCCTGACACCCAGTGAAGCTTTGCTGAACATCCAGCTGAATACTCTTTCTAAGTACCAATTTGCATTACTGACACACATGCTCGCAGCCACAAAACAGGTGATAGCCAGAGCTTGGCTTTCTGACAGACTGAACATCTCAGCTGTCAAAAATAGACTCCAGTGACTTATGATTAAAGGAGAACTATGGGGTCAGGGCTTTTCCCCATAGTTCTCCTAAGGGTCACGGGAGAACACAAACTAACATACTCCCGTGACCCAAAGCTCAGTATACCGCAAGCTACAGCTCGTGGTATACTGAGACGGCACAGCTAGGATGGATCCCGACAATACTGTCTGGATCCACCCAGCTGCAGGATTGACATCTGGCTCTGCCTATCCAGAGGCACCGCCAGCTGTGCCCGCCCCCTCCCCTGTCCGTTTTGCCAGTCAGCGCTGGAGGATCGGAGCGGGAGGGGGGAATCCCTGCAGGGAGCCGTGAGTGACAGTCACGGCTCTCTGCAGGGATAGATCGAGAAGTGAGCGAGCGACGGTATGTGTTCGCTCACATCCTGATCTGAGCCGACCTGTGACAGTTTCATTGTCACAGGTCGGCTCAGATTATGAGGTTGAGTGAAAATCACTCGTCTCATAATTCTCCTTTAACGAGAAACTGACAGCCAAACTTTGTGGTGGATTGTCTAAATTTCGCAAAGTCTGGGACCCGTGGGCTTCCAATTTCTTGCCACCTAATTCTCACAAATTTCTTGCTAGGGCTTTGAACCCTGGAGCCTCCCTACTATATATTAAGCACTAAGTGTTCCACTTGGCCATCCTCCCCCTTTTCGCTTTCTCTTACTTTTTACTCTCCCTCACTCTCCTCCTACCTCTTGCTCCCTATTCTTTTCTTCTTTTCTATTTTACTTCTCTTCAGATTTCTTATAATAGTCATAGACGTTTGACACACCTAAATATGCAATTGTTGGCTGCTGATCAGCCTTGGGTTGTTAAGTATTACCTGCCTCAATATAACCTTGCCATCTGTCCATGTGCCTTAGACCAGTGGTCCCCAACCCCCGGGCCGTGGACCGGTACCGGTCCGTGGATCAAATGGTACCGGGCCGCCCAAGGAACATTACATTATTTCCATTTTATTTACTGTGGTGTATTTCTCTCTGGTTTGTCCGACTTTCCAGGACGAGAGGTTAACCAGGAGCTGAGAGACGTCACCTAAAGCCGCACCAATACCGCGCATGCGCAAAATATGGTGATATGGGGCGGTTTTAGGTGACGTCTGGAGCTGAGCGGCTGCAAGCGGCAGTGGCGTTGTAGCTTTGGTAAAGAGAAGGTGTGTATCGCTCTTCTCTCTGTTCACCGGTACTTTCTCGTGTTTAACAGTGCTTGGTGTACGTGTATATTGGGCCTTTTCTTTTTTTGGGAAAAAGAAAAGGCCCAGTGAAGAGACAGAAGAAGGGCCTTCAACATCAAAGAAACATGTAACTTTTAACAGACAATGCCATGAGTCCTACTTGAAATATGGATTTATCGGGACAGGTGATTCCAATCTAAAATATAAACAATCAACGCCCCCCCTCAGCGGGCCACGGTAAAATTATCAAACGTTGACCGGTCCGCGGCAATAAAAAGGTTGGGGAGCACTGCCTTAGACGATCCTTTTGTTCTTTCCTATGTACTATGCAATTTGCCTATTGCTATTGATACTTTTGTTTTATTTCTAGTAAAAATAATACAAATGTATTGAATTAAAACAAAAATAAATATTCTGGATTTATGCTGGAACTGCAGTGACCTTTGTGCTGGAGTATGGGGAGTTTATCTGGTCAACCTGGAGTAATGCCTTGCATTGTGCCTGTCTTATATTGTGATGGAGTTATAAAATATTTGATGGACCACTCTGCAGGCAGAGACACTAGCTGATAACTTTTGGAACATGTGCATACAGTTCTTCCTTTATGGTATATATATTAATTGTATATACTGTGTGTATATTTATATATACCAGTGTGGGATTGTGTCGGTGGATGTGCACAAAGAAGTGTCTATCACATTATACAGAGTAATTGGTGACTTATTAGCACTATCATATTCTGTAGAGTCATTGGTGACTTGGTGGCACTTATTGGCAGATACTATTTTAAGGGTATGACTGACATTTCCCTAAGAACCTGCATTTAGTGGAGTGTAGACATTCATAAACAAACACATAAAGGTGGGTACCTTCTGGCAAATACCATTATCGTATGTCTGCCATGCCATGGAATAAATATTTACTTATCTGTGGAAATCTATTGAATGGTGGTTGACTATATACGTTAATGGAATTGTGTAAAATAGAAATGTATGCTATCAAAGAACTTGGTATCTATTTACCAAGCAAACACATACATATACAGTACAGTACGTTACCTATGATCAATGGACTGATGATTATACTCAAGCATATATGTTTCCCTCTCCAATTGTATTCATTGTCTGTGGAATTCAATACATTATTATTATTATTATACAAGATGTATATAGCGCCAACAGTTTGCGCAGCTCTTTACAATATAGGGAAGACATTACAATCACAATACAAATCAAGACAATGGTGGTAAGGAGGGCCCTGCCCCTGAGGGCTTACAATCTAAAAGGGAGGGGAAAGTGATACATGAGGAGGGACATTGAATTTTATTAGATTACGATAGAAGGGAAACTATGTTGTGAATTTGGATTTTCCATTTAGATAATATATAAAGAGTTGTGTACCCTTTGTAATGACTTAATGCCAATAATATAAAGAATAGTAATAGGGGGGGGTTACTTATTTTACACATTGTTTTGTGTATCTACCATGATATTGTAATTCTGTATGTCCCTTTTTGCATAATAAAAATGGTGTCATAACATATGTTATGGAAAGTGCTAATTGGCAACGTTATAAATTCAAGAGTTATTGTTTAGTAGAAAGTGTGGTTCTCAGCCAGGTCTATTTTACCTTTTTGTGTGTGGTCTGTGATATTCATACTGTAGACTCCAATCCTTTCCCTACCTATTGTTTTTAGGATTCAATAAACCCTACAATCAATGCTCCTATAGCGCAGCCTTTCTCAACCATGACACCCTGGGGTTCCTTCTGGCTTTCTCAGGGGGGGCTTTAAAATATTTGTTAACAGGGATTTTAAATGGGCTTCTAATATGAAGTGGGGGCTTCTGATATGAAAGGAGTAGACTCTGATGTTAAGGGGAAAACTCTATGTCATCTTTTTTGTTGTATTGTTGCCTTGGGTCCCCAACAGAATAAGGGGAGGGGGAACAACACTTTTTTCACATTTACTTTACACTTTACTCTGGGGTGCCTCAAGATTTTGCATATTTTTCAAAGGTGCTGAGACTGGAAAAAGGTTGGCAAATGCTGCTATAATGAAGAGCAATGTTTGAATGGCTGAGAGTGATGAAAAATCACTTCAGCTGGCTAAGCTTTTATTAGGTCATTCCATGTACCATACACTATGAGGCTCCAATTAGTCACAACATATGTTCTGTAATGTTCTGTGGTTAGTCTTCATTCACTTTGTTCTAAGAAATAAGAGCAGCCCAGGCCATTAGTATTGTTACAATAAAATATGTACAAGGTACAAATCCTTTCTTTGTTCCCCAGTGGGGCTATTACAAATGTTGCTGTGTAATATATTGATCTGTCCAGACTGGATTTCTGTTCGTTGAAGTGTACGCCAGAGGAAGCTGAGCCTCAGTGGCCAGTTGAGTGTGGAGAACAGCAGTAGGAGCCGTATTATTTATCAATGTTACTATGTATGTGAGATCATTAGTAAATGTAGACTCCTGATGGGAGGGAGCGAGCAGGACGGATGCCGCAGGGAATTTTCCATTCATTGATTTCTCTCTCTCCCAGACTTCATTATATGACATGGGAGATGCAGAGATGATAGTGAAACATGCACAGCTTGGTATGATACGTAGAGACAGCTGGATGGTGGAAGTATCACTTCTCCTATGTGGATCGTTGGCAAGATCCCTGATCATCCACACATTTATCACATGTCATCTGTCAGATGCTAGATTTTAAATGATGGTGGAATATGATGCAATGTAACAAAATTGGAGAATAAACCTACTAAATTTGTTTCTCGTATTTATTTTTTTATCACTGTGCAGATAAATCTAAAATGCCTGGTAATATCCTAATCACCCCATGTGAATGAAGCCTAACACCCTAAATACTGTTGTAACATATAACTTTGTTCCAAATCTGGAATGAGCTTTTATATTTTCATGTATTCCTGTTTATTTTTAAATGCTACTTTAAAGATATATATATATATATTTATATTTATTATATATATCAACTGAATTGTAAAAAGTATATAAAAATGCATTAAATCGTATTACTTTAGAACGCGTCCTCCACATAACCTTACATGAAAAGATGAGAACACAGTTGTACTTTCAGCCAGTTCATTCCAACAAGACATGCACGCTTTTAAAGACTGTGTAGAAGTGGAATCGGTGTTGTACACTGGCACAACTCTTCATCTTATTAAACATAAAATAGAGGATTTAAGCTTATCATGTAGGCAACATAGTATAGATACTAATGAGCACTTCATAAAATATCGAGAGATGATACAAGGAAGCTACTCATGGGATCTATATTGAACATTGGCTAGAGGGTTTACAGTATTCTGTATAGATGAAACAGGATGTAATTACATAATGCTGATGCTTATAATAGTGTGGTTACCGCCGCCATGCAAGGACGAATGTTTCACTGCACAATTCCTAACCGCTCTGTTTCTGTGATAAGCGAGCTTAAATTATTTATGACAAGCAGAGCACAGTTACCATTTAAATAGTAAATATAATGTAGCATTAAATAAAAGGTTATGTAAACAGCGATGTGAATACAACTTTCTGCATAGATTGAGTTATGCAGTAAGTTGGGAATATTGCCTGCAGGAGTATATGGCACCAGGACAACTGTCCACATGAACAAAGGTCTTACTGTAGTCTGGACCCGTAGTGTAAATCTATATCACTCCATGAAGTTAAAAATAAATGTGTTGATATTCTCTAAAGTTGATTTTATATATATATATATATATATACTGAGTGGCCAGTTTATTATGACGACCTGACGTTTGTGGCAAATTAGCTATAATATAATATAATATGCTAAAGTTGCTAGAGGGCCAGACCATTATAAATAGGGAAGCAGGTTGTTTACCACGACAGTAGAAGTGATTTTTTGTGAAGATATGGGTAAACAATGCGATTTAACAGCCTTTGAACGTGGGATGATAGTTGGCGCTCAAGCCATGGAGCGAGTATCAGCAAAACAGCAGAATTCGTTCAGCTGTTGTTAAAGTGTTTGAAGACTGGACTGTCAGACGAAAATCTGGGTCTGAACGTGCGAATTGTGGCTGTCAGCGACTAATCAATGTTAGGGCAGAACGGAGAGTGGCAAGACTGGTACAAGACAACAGAATGACAACAGTGCAGTGTCAGATTCCTCGCATCACCTTTCAACATCTTGTGGAGACACGAGGCGGCCCAAGTTTTAGACAGGTGTGAAAAAATGCTGTAAAGTAAGAATGATTTCGGAAATAAAGTGTAAAAAATAAACTATTATCAAATTAAAAAAAGCAAAATAGAAAGTAAAACAGAAAAGAAATCCAAATCAAATAAATATTTGGTGTGACCACCCTTTGCCTTCAAAACAGCATCAGTTCTTCTGGGTACACTTGCACACAGTTTTTGAAGGAACTCGGCAGGTAGGTTGTTCCAAACATCTTGGAGAACTAAGCACAGATCTTCTGTGGATGTAGACTGAAGTCGCAAGGAAGCGAAAGGCCTTTAAAAAGATATGTTCCGTGTTATATCACAAGCGCAAAAGATTTACGCTGGCTTACTCGGCCATCCTACACGTGGAAACCTCAACAGGCAGGACATTTTCCTATCTGGATCCTGCGGAGGCAGAATCATTTCTAAATACTTTGAGCTTAGACACTGGGTCTCCCCCCAAAGCGGCCGAACCCACCAGATCCCCCCGAAAGACGGCAAGGTCCTCAAAACGTAACAGACGCACTCTGCGAAAATATAGATACCCCTGACGAACACGGACGAACGAAGGGGACATTATGGCCTAACGCAGACCCTTCGGACCAACGAAGGGCGGGAAGTTTTGCTTCTATTAGAATTGTTTCATATGTGGCGGCAGAGGATGGTGGCAGCGTGAAGTTCCTCTTGCCCACATAGGAAAAAAGTGGAGTCATTACTAAGATCAGATGTATTTTGTTTCATAGAGTTTACAAGTTTAGTGTTGAATGTTATTATTGTTGTTTTTACAGTTAATTTTTCCCATATTGCTGGTTGCCCTCTAGACATTTGGAAAGGCTGTGCTCCGGGTGATGTGATGTCCGGACGTGCCCAGCTCCTATGGTGCTCCCCCCATCCACGGACCCTCGGTTCCAAGATGCCAGATCACCAGGTGAGTGTACTACCCCAGGGTGAATTACCCATGACATACGCAACATGTAGGAACATGACCGCTTGTCCATGTCATCTGACTAAAAAAATTCATAAAAGTAGTATCATGGAATGTTAAGGGGCTCCGCTCTCCACATAAATGAAATATGGTCCTGAGGCACCTTAAACGAGGAGGGCAGGAGTGGTGATTCTGATGCACAAGAGACTCCCTTGCCAGATGTGCAGGATTGAACATGATGATGAGGGACGCATGTTAACAATCTATCTTAAATATTTTGATGTGGAGTTGGCGATTTCAAATATCTACCGTATATACTTGAGTATAAGCCATCCCGAATATAAGCCGAGGTACCTAATTTGACCAAAAAAAACTGGGAAAAAGTATTGACCCGAATATAAGCAGAGGGTGGGAAATGAGGCAGCTAATGGTAGATAGATACCAATAAAATTACATTAATATTTATTTAAAAGAAAAATAACCTAGCTCTGTAAGTGGAAAAGGGGGTACAGGGCTACATATCATGTACTACGGATCATTTAACCCATTCATATTAGCAGAGGATAATTGTAAATCTATTGTTCAGTGCACTCTATATGTAGTATATAGTACATGTACATATAGAGTGCCTGCAACAATATATTTACAATGATCCTCTGCTAACATGAATGGGTTAAATGATCCATAGTACAGGGCTACATACAGATCATGTAATACATTCCATTGTATAATTGTAAATGTATTGTCTGCACTGTATTAGCAGTAT